>NW_024718545.1:1476415-1506415 GCF_018991925.1 Homarus americanus
TCAAGATGGTCCCTGGGGTGCCTAAGAACCAGAGGGTCCTGGGTGCCTTTCTAAAGTTCAGGTGGTCCCTGGGGTGCCTGGGGCTGGTCCTGGGGTGCCTAAAGTTCAGGTAGTCCTGGTGCCTAAGTTCAGGCAGTCCCAGGGGTGCTAAAGTTCAGGTGGCCTAGGTGCCTAAAGTTCAGGTGATCCCTAGGTGCCTAAGTTCAGGTAATCCCCAGGTGCCTAAGACCAGGTGATCCCCTAAGGGGTGCCTAAAGCCAGGTCCCTAGGTTGCCTAAAGTTCAGGTGATACCAAGGTGCCTAACAACAGTGGTCCTAGAGTTCCAAAGTTCAGGTAGTCCCTGGGGTGCCTAAAGTTCGCCTGGGGTGCCTAAAATTCAGGTAATCCCCAGGGGTACCAAAAGTTAGGTGATCCTAGGGTGCCTAAAGTCATGGTCCCTGGGGTGCCTAAAAAGTTCAAGTGATCCCTGGGGTGCCTAAAGTTCAGGTGATCCCCTAAATTGCCTAAAGTTCAAGGTGATCCCTACCAACCCGGGTGCCTAAAGTTCAGGTGATCCTAGGTTGCCTAAAGTTCAGGTGACCCTAGGTGCCCTAAAATCCAGGTGATCTGGGGTGCCTAAAGTTCAGGTGATCCCTGGGGTACCTAAAGTTCATGGACCTGGGGTGCTCAAGTTCAGGAGGTCCCTGGGGAACCTAAAGTTCAGGCCTGGGTGCCTAAAGTTCAGGTCCCCAGGGGTGCCTAAAAGTTCAGGTCCCCAGGTGCCTAAAATTCAGGTGATCCCTAGGGTGCCTAAATTAAGGTGATCCAGGGGTGCCCAAAAGATCCAGTATATCCCAAGGGTACTAAGTTCATGTCCAGGGTACCTAAAGTTCAGGTAATCCTAGGTGCCTAAAGTTCAAGTGATCCTGGGGTGCCTAAAGTTCAGGTGATCCCAAAATTCCAAAGTTCAGGTACCCTGGGGTGCCTAAAGTTCAAGCAAATCCACCAGGGTGCCTAAAGTTCAGTGATCCCTGGGGTGCCTAAAGTTCATGTGATCCTGGGTGCCTAAAGTTCAGGTGATCCCTAGGGTGCCTAAAGTTCAGGTGATCCTGGGTGCCTAAAGTTAGTGATCCTAGGTGCCTAAAGTTAAGTGATCCCTGGGGTGCCTAAAGTTCAGGTGATCCTGGGGTGCTAAAGTTCAGGTGATCCTGGGGTGCCCACTAAAGTTCAGGTGATCCCTGGGGTGCCTAAAGTTCAGGAGGTCCTGGGGTGCCTAAAGAGTTCAGGTGGTCCTAGGGTGCCTAAAGTTAGGAATCAAGTGCTAAAGTTCAGGTGATCCTGGGGTGTCTAAAATTCAGGTGATCCTGGGGTGCCTAAAGTTCAGGTGGTCCTGGGGTGCCTAAAGTTCAGGTGATCCCTGGGGTGCCTAAATTTCAGAGTGATCCCGGGTACCTAAAGTTCAGGTGATCCCTGGGTGCCTAAAGTTCAGGTGACCCCTAGGGTGCCTAAAGTTCAGTGATCCCTGGGTGCCTAAAGTTCAGGTGATCCCCCGGGGTGCCTAAAGTTCAGGTGATCCCTGGCACCCGGGTGCCTAAAGTTCAGGTGATCCCTGGGGTGCCTAAAGTGGTCCAGGGTGCCTAAAGTTCAAGTGATCCCTGAGTTGCCTAAAACTAAGGTGATCCTGGTGCCAAAGTGGTACCCCTAGGTGCTAAGTTCAATCCTAGGGTGCCCAAAAGTTCAGGTGATCCCTGGGTGCCTAAAATTCCAGGTTCCTGGGGTCCTAAAGTTCAGGTGATCCTAGGTGCCTAAAGTTCAAGTGGTCCCCTAGGGTGCTTCAGGTGGTCCCCTGGGGTGCCCACTAAGTTCAAGTGGTCCCCTAGGTGCCTAAAAGTTCAGGTGGTCCCCTAGGTGCCTAAGTTCAGGTGGTCCCCTGGGGTGCCCTAAAGTTCAGGTGGTCCCCTGGGGTGCCCTAAAGTTCAGTGGTCCCCTGGGGTGCCTAAAGTTCAGGTGGTCCCCTGGGGTGCCTAAAGTTCAGGTGGTCCCCCTGGGGTGCCTAAAGTTCAGAGTGGTCCCCCTGGGGTGCCCTAAAAGTGAGTGGTCCCCTAGGTGCTAAAAAGTTCAGGTGGTCCCCTGGGGTGCCTAAAGAAATTCAGGTGATTCCTAGGTGCCTAAAGTTCAGGTGGTCCCTGGGGTGCCTAAAAGTTCAGGTGGTCCCCTGGAACTGCTAAGTTCCAGGTGGTCCCCCTGGGTTGCCCCCTAAAGTTCAAATTGGTCCCCTGGGTGCCTAAAGTTCAGGAAGTGATCCCTAGGTGCCCTAAGTTCAGGTGGTCCCTGGGGTGCCTAAAGTTCAGGTGGTCCCCTGGGGTGCTAAAGTTCAGGTGATTTCAGGGGTGCCCTAGGATTCCAGAGTGGTCCCCCTGGGTTGCTAAGTTCAGGTGTGGTCCCCTGGGTTGCCTAAAGTTCAGGTGAGGTCCCTGGGGTGCCTAAGTTCAGGTGATTTCAGGGGTGCTCCCTAAAGTTGAGTGGTCCCTAGGTGCCTAAGTTGGAGTGGTCCCCTGGGGTGCCTAAAGTTCAGGTGGTCCCCTGGGGTGCCTAAAGTTCAGAGTGGTCCCCTAGGGGTGCCTAAAAGTTCAGTGGTCTAAAGTTCAGGTAGTCCCCCTGGGGTGCCTAAAGTTCAGGTAGTCCCTAGGTGCTAAGATTCAGGTGGTCCCCTGGGGTGCCTAAAAGTTCCAGGTGATTACTGGGGTGCCTAAAATTCAGGTGGTCCCCTGGGAATTTCTAAGTTCAGGTGAATTCCCTAGGTGCCTAAAGTTCAGGTGGTCCCTGGGGTGCCCTAAAATTCAAGAGTGGTCCCCTGGGGTGCCTAAAGTTCAGGTGGTCCCCTGGAACCTAAAGTTCAGGTGGTCCCCTGGGGTGCCTAAAGAGTTCATGTGGTCCCCTGGGGTGCCTAAGTTCATGTGGTCCCCTGGGGTGCCTAAGAAGTTCAGTGGTCCCCTGGGGTGCCTAAAGTTCAGGTGGTCCCCAGGGTGCTGGGTGGTGGTCCCTGGTGCCTAAAAGTTCAGGTGGTCCCCTAAGTTGCCCTAAAGTTCAGGTGGTCCCCTGGGTGCACCCCTAAAAGTTCAGGTGAGGTCCCCTGGGGTGCCTAAAGTTCAGGTGGTCCCCTGGGGTGCCTAAAAAGTTCAGGTGGTCCCCTGGGGTGCCTAAGGTCCCCTGGGGTTTTCAAAGTTCCAGGGCTGATCCCTGGGGTGCCTAAGTTCAGGTGATCTGGGGTGCCTAAAGTCCCTGGGGTGCCTAAGTTGAGTGGTCCCCTGGGTGCCCTAAGTTCAACTGGGGTGCCCTAAAGTTCAAGGTGATCCCCTGGGGTGCCTAAAAGTTCAAGACCTGATCCCTAGGGTGCCCCTAAGTTCAGAGTGATCCCTGGGGTGCCCTACTCAGGTGATCCCTGGGGTGCCTAAAAGTTCAGGTGATCCTGGGGTGCCTGGGTTCAGGTGATCCCCACAGGTTGCCTAAAGTTCAGGTGGTCCCCTGGGGTGCCCTAAAGTTCAGAGTGATCCTAGGGTGCCTAAAGTTCAGGTGATCCCTGGGGTGCCCTAAAAGTTGAGTAGTCCTAGGTTGCTAAGTTCAAGGTGATCCCTGGGGTGCCTAAGGATCAGGTGATCCCTGGGGTGCCTAAGTTCAGGTGATCCCTAGGGGTGCCTAAAGTTCAGGTGATCCCTGGGTGCCTAAAGTTCAGGTGATCCTGGGGTGCCTAAAAGTTCAGGTGATCCTAGAATTGTCTAAAAGTTCAGGTGATCCTAGGTGCCCCTAAAGTTCAGGTGATCCCTGGGGTGCCTAAGTTCAGGTGATCCCTAGGTGCCTAAAGTTCAGGTGATCCCTGGGTGCCTGGTTCAGGTGGTCCCTGGGGTGCCTAAAGTTCAGGTGGTCCCTGGGGTGCCTAAAGTTCATGTGATCCCTAGAGATTTAAATTCAGGTGATCCTATGATTGCCCTAAGTTCAGGTGATCCCTGGGGTGCCCTAAGTTCAGGTGATCCCCTAGGTGCCTAAGTTAAAATTGATCCTGGGTGCCTAAAGTTCAGGTGATCCTGGGGTGCCAAGTTCAGGTGATCCCTAGGTGCTAAAGTTCAGGTGTTCAAGGCCTAAGTTCAGGTGATCCCTAGGGGTGCCCTAAAGTTCCAGGTGCCCTGGGGTGCCTAAAGGATTCAGGTGATCCTAGGTGCCCTAAAAGTTCAGGTGATCCCTAGGTGCCTAAGTTCAAGGTGATCTGGGAGTTGCCCTAAAGTTCAGGTGATCCTAGGGTTGCCCTAAAGTTCAGGTGATCCCTAGGGGGTGCCTAAAAGTTCAGGTGATCCCTAGGTGCCCTAAAGTTCTGAGTGATCCCTAGGTGTCTAGGTTGGAGTGATCCCCTAAGATTTTCAAAGGTTCAGGTGGTCCTGGAGGTTCTCAAGGTTCAGATCCCTGGGGTGCCTAAAATCCAGGTGATCCTAGGTGCCTAAGTTCAGGTGGTCCCTGGGAAAGGGTAGGAAAATTTTGAAAATTTTAAGGAAGAATTTTGGGAAAATTTGGAAAAATTTGGAAGAATTTTGGAAAATTTTGGAAAAGTACGAAAATTTTGGAAGAATTTTCGAAAGAATTTTGGTACACGAAAATTTTGGAAAATTTTGGAAAAATTTTTGAAAATTAGAAAAATTTGGAAAAATACGGAAAATTTACAAAAATCCTGGAAAAATTTTGGAAAATTTTCGAAAAATTTTCGAAAATTTCAAAATTTTCAAAACCAAAAATTCTCAAAATTTTAAAATTCCTCAAAATAATTACAAAAAATACCAAAAATCTCAAAAACCCTAAAATTACCCAAAATTTCCAAAAATTTTCAAAAATTTCAAAATTTTTCCAATTAAAAAAATTCCAAAATTTCCAAATTTACCAAAACTTTCAAAAATTTCAAAATTTCAAAATTATAAAAATTTTCAAAATTTAACAAATTTTTAAAATTTTCGAAAAATTTGAAAAATTAAAAATAAAAAAACGGAAAACTAAACTGAAAATTTCGAAAATTTTCAAAATTTTAAAATTTTCCAAAATTTTAAAATTTACCAAAAAAACACACAAAATTTTCAAAATTTTTGAAAAAATGGAAAAACCCCCAAAACCAAATTTGAAAATTTTGAAAAAAATTTTCAAAATTCAAAAATTCCAAAACCTCCAAAACAAAAACCCAAATTTACCAAAATTTTCGAAAAATTTAAAAAGAACCTGGAAAATTTTAAAAAACCAAAATTTTGGAAAAATTTAAAAAATTTTCGAAAAATTTCACAAAAATTTTTCAAAAATTTTCAAAAATCTCCAAAATTTTCAAAATTTACAAAATTTTTCAAAATTTTCAAAAATTTTCCAAAATTTTCGAAAATTTTTGAAAATTACGGAAAATTCCAGGTGAGGGGGAGGAGAGAAATGGTGAGAGGGGAGGAAAAGAAGAATGAGGAGGGGGGGGGAGGAGGATGATGAGGAATGAAAGATAAATAAGTTGTGGGAGTAAAGTTAAGGTAAGGAAGAAAGAACGAAGTTTACCTATATTATATATATTCTTCGTATGTACGACTAAATAATATCTTTAATTTTTTGTCGAATAACTTGGAAATAAAAATGAATAATTTCGTTGTTCTTCATAACACAGGTGAAAGAACATTACTTGTTCTTTAATGAATTTCACCTCTCAGACTCGCATGAAAATTTTCTAATTACAATTTTATTTTTTACAAGGAACATTATGAGTTCAGTGAACCATAAAGACCCCATAACCGTAGTGTTTAATAATTAAGTTAATAACACGTAATTACCCGGGTTACCAATTAAAGTAATTAAACGTCTTGGAAACAGGAATATCCAGTTGATAAAAAGTAGAGACGACAAGGAAACGATAATTGCCAGGGAGTTCAGTGTTTATAATGACATTCCCTTTCATTACATCAATCTCGGGTACTCTCACGTATTTCTAGGTACTATCGGGAGCTCTCAAGTACTCACAGGTACTCTAAGATATTCTACTCCAAGCTCTCAAGTACTCCCAGATATCAAAGGTGCTCACAGGTACGCAAAGCTAATCACAGGTACTTTCAGAAACTGCCAGGTCCCCAAACATACTCCCAGGTATAACAGGTACTCCCCGGAAACTCAGGTACAGGTATTCAAAGGTATCATTTCTCTTCACCACCACTACCATCATCACAAACACCATAATCACCATCACTCCATCACTACACTATCATCACCACCAACACCATAATCACAGCTACTACCACTATCACCATAATCACCACTACCCCCACCATCGCTGTCATCATCACCACGACAAACACCACCATCATCACTCCAACACCATTGACACCACTATCGACCGTAATCACCTCCACAATCATCACCAACACCACCTCACCACTAACATCATCACCACCATCACTACCAACACCCCCCCCATCACCACCACTACACCTCAACATATACTCAGCCAGCGGCCGAGGCCTTTAGCGTATGTTATTACAGTAGTTTATGAGAGGAGTAAATGGTTGAGTGTCATTCGGGGCAGGAGACTGAGCCACGACCCTCCCCGTGCCCACTCCTCCGTCAGGCAGGTACTCTACTGCCTCTCCTCGTTTCTGTGTTGACAGAGAATAATCAACACGAGAGAGGTTCATTGAGTTGAAGAAAAGGAATATATGAAATACAATACAGTATAAGTTATGCATTTTAAAGAATCTCTCTCTCTACCGATACTGCTGTCTCTGTCTGTCCGTTCTTTTCTCCCTCATACAGTATAAGTACATACACCCACATACTAAAAGCACCTTCACTCTACCACACAAAATATACCCCAAGCTTAAAGTGAGGACCGTAAAGCCAAAATAAGAGTGTTCCCGTCTCATACTTTTAATAACTTAAGAAAACTAAAACTTGCCCAACACCACGAAATTTGGAACAGGAATTACCATGTTGTAAGGAGAGGCCCAAAGACTCCGGGGGCCACAGACCCAAACTTTCCTGCATTGGATATATTCTGATACCACGAGCCACCTTAATGGGTGCTGGAGAGACAAAACAATGGGTAGGTCAATATGATATAAAATGTAGCTTTAATGGATGCTGGAGGGATAAAACAATGAATAGGTTAATGTGATATAAAATCTAGCTTTAATGGGTGCTGGAGGGATAAAACAATGAGTAGGTTAATGTGATATAAAATCTAGCTTTAATGGGTGCTGGAGAAACATAATAATGGGTAGATTAACTGGATGTATGAATATCAGCGATGGATGGAATACAGGAACTCAGTATTAGAATAAGAATACAAACACTTAATGTTTTTATGAATACAAATGCAAATACAGATTAAAAAGAGTCTCTGAGTTCGAATGCAAATGCATTACATGAGTATTCAGATGACATTCATGAACAGTCTGGTAAAAGCAAGACTTATTTTATTGCTACCAGAATAGTGTGTAGTAGACAATCATTTGATATTCAATAGTTCATAACTATACAAAGGCTATATTCATTTATACCTTTCAATGGATATATACAGTACTAAGAAATGGTCTATAAAATATCATGTTAACACACACTTTGATCTCTTTATGCACTTTGATATTTTACAAATTCTCTGTGAGACTTCCGACAAAAAAAAATCTCCTCACCCTTTGATACATACACTATAAATTAAACAGCCTGAATAAAAATACAGTACAGTACCTGTATTCCAATTGCCCCTCAGCTCAACGGCTGTTCCGCCAAGCGCACTGCCTCCCAGTAATATTCGTCTTAAACAACACTTTGCATGAATACCCTGTAATGTATGTGGTGTTTTCACTTGATTCTACTCTTTATAAAATGATCATTATCATCTGTTGCTTCATATGTTTGGCATCATTTGTCTTGATATACCTAATAATTAGTGAAAAGAGAAGTACCCTGTATACTGTAGTGGTGAATGTGTTCTCCAAAAGCATGAATGTGTTTGTGACTTCAATGGTAAATATTCTTTATTTCAACCTTTTTTTTTTGCTCTGTATCTTGGAAGTTAATGCTTTCAAGCAGTTATATCTTCACATACATTAAATTCAACATTAAAGTGAGCTAAAATTGGGTATCCTTAATAGTTTTATATGATTATATTTGAGACAAGGAGATGCAATGGGAGTGGGGCTTATACAGTCAGCTAAAAAAAAAAATCAACTCTATAGTAGATAACAAAACATAAGTGTACTAAGCTGATTTCTATTATTGGAATATTGGGTACGGGTATTCATCGGATTATTCTGTGAACACGAATGCATTTAATAGTGCAGTACCTGTATTCATACACATGCTGTACTTTAATATTTTATAGCAATGCATACAAATCTGAAGACGAGTAACTTGAAATGCTATATTCGAATGCACTTAAATACGAATACCCCATCCCTGTGTACAACGTAGCTTTAATAGGTGATGAGAAATCAAATGATGGGTAGTTTAATCCTTTCCGTGCACAGTTAGGGTTGACACCATGCATAAAAAGCCAGCCCTAAAAATTAATTTTGTATGATCTCTTAATGAAAATTATCTAAAAAAATAAATAAAAATACAAAATAAATGGTACGGTACACAATTCAACGACAGTTGCTGAACCAGTAATATTTTCAGAAGGAGGTAAGAATAAAAATGCAAATTCATCATATTCCTCACCCCCAGTATCCAATCCCCCCCCCCCTCCCCACCACAGAAACATGCCTACCCCGAAACACCCATCCCCTCCCCTCTCCCTCACTAGTGAGGATTGGCAATGTTAAGTCATAAACACAGCAGTGGAGCCAACTACACATTATCTTTCTTTATCCGAAAAAAAGTTTACACGAGTTGCATTGAAGTAAATGTATGACCCTTACCTTCATCGGAAATAAATTTTACACTTAAACAAAAAAAATGCATATGTACACCCATTAACAAATTATTTGGCACCCTTACGGCGTGATACAATATGACACGGGTGCCGAATAATTTTTTAGTAGGTGTACATTCATCAAAAAGAGTCCTGTCAGTCCTCTCTCCCATTCATGAACCCTGAGACATCACACAGATTCACTGGTTCATGGATAGGAGAGAGGACTGACAGGAATTTTTATGCTAGATGTACAGTACATTATCTTCATCGGAAAATAAAGTTTGCATTTGTTGCATTGAAATAAAGAAGTATTTTATCTGCACTTGAAATAAAATAAAAACTTTGCATTCATGTTACAATGAAAAAAGAAGCGGGTTTTAACTTGATCTAAAATATACTTTATATTTGGTGAACAGAAATAAATACTTATATATTTCATCTACACCGAAAAAGCAGCATTGTATTCTACTACAATACAGTGGTCCCTCGGTTAACGAATGGTCCAATTAACGAAATTTTGGTTAACGAATTAGCTCCCATAAGGATTTTCAGTTCGATTAACAAACAAAACTTCGATTAACGAAAGCCTTACGAGAAACACGTTTTGTTGTGCGCATCAGCTGATTGGCTAGTCCGCCAATACAGTCATGAGTTCTATGTTTACATTCGTTTCCAGTGAAGTAAATATCAAGACGGTTGTGCTCTTAAATATTTTTGCATTTTTTATATTAAAATTATTGGTCATTCTAAAATTTGGTTAACATATTGATAAGATATGCAGTACAGAACCTATGTTGTGTGCCATGGAGGACAAAGTGGTCTCCTTCTTCAAGAACTAGCTAATGATCAGGAGGAGAAATGCCACACAACTAACACTTGACAGCTTCTTCTCTAAAATGCAGCATGAGAAAGATGATTCCCATCAGTGTTCCTCTCCAAAAAGGAGAGAGGATTTTCTTGTTAGAGAATTTGTCAGTCCAGAGGTTCCTGACATTATTATGGAAAATGACTCGCCTTCCAAGAAGCATTAAAATGCTTCTCTTCTCCCTTCTCCTCCACCCCCACCTTCCTTATCTTCTCCCTTCTCCTCCTCCACCCCCCACTTCTAATTCCCATCATCATCATCAACCAGCAATATTCTACATACACACCTCAAAGTAAGTGTACAGTACTGTACTGTACTGCATTTTGTTTATACTTTGTATGTACTTTTCTGTGAGTTGGAACCAATTACCCAATATCCCATTTAAATAATAGATTCAGTTAACGAAATTTTCGGTTAATGAACGACTCTGTGGAACCAATTGTGTTCGTTAACCGAGAGACCACTGCCATGAACCTTACCTCCATCTGAAGATACTCACTGCATTACCTCCATAAACGACAGTGTTAGTTATACAATAAATTAAACCTAGACATTGTAACCTAATCTCACCTCACCTAATCTAACTTAACATTGATAAAAAGCCTTAATTTACATCAGTACCTGACGTTATCACCGAGAGGTTCCCAGTACTGAAAGATCAGCAGTGTTAATAAGATGCATGCAATAAAAAAATATAAATATGCTCCCAGATAAAGCAAGGCTCTGTATTTAAAGTCTATCCCCACTTTTATTTTATATTTCAAAGTGGATCTTCAACCCCTGAAACTATTTATAATTTTGAGTGTGCATGTTTCCCCATCCTACATCTCTAAAACTGCACCCCATCCTACATCTCTAAAAACTGCGCCCCATCCTACATCTTTTAAAACTGACACAATGTTTACTTACCCTGTACTGATGTCTCAACCTGGAAAGACACAAGCCAGTGTTAGATACAAGTATTTATTGATCCAATCAAATAAGCTCTTTTTGTTTTAACTGCCACCATGATAAAAATCAATTATTCCCTCAAGCTTATTTCAGGTACAAATAAATTAAACCCCTGAAATTTCCTGATTTTTTTATACATAAATCACTAAGAGCTTTTAAATAAAAAAAATAAAAAAATAATTAATAATTTCTGCCGTTCATTACTTTAAGTCCATTCTTCGGGTATAGTTTCAGAACTGTGTTCCTACACAACCCCTGTGGTAACCTGCGTCATCAAATGGCCAATCTATAGCAAACCTATCTACCAATCACGTCCGTCGTTAGACTCGTTACACAAACAATACCCATTCATTCATAAATAGTGATACGTACTACTGTAACGTTACTGTTTGGAGATACGGATTACCACAGGGGGTGTAGGAATATATTTTCCCAACTGTACCGAAGGCCTTCATTCCTGATATTTTCTGAAAAATCCTTGACAAGTTGAGATATGATTGATTGTTCATTTGCTATTGTCACCAGAACTAAACAGTATGAATATTTCAACTTAAATGTGAAGACGAAGAGAATGGGATATCACATCCACAAACACATCTGTCTACAGTTGCTGCATATCCAGAATTTTCCCAGGTGGGAAAAGACAAAAATGTTTCCCCAAAATACAGTACAGAGGGGCCCCAGGTAATGAACGGGTTCCATTCCTGAGGACGTTCTTTAGTCAAATTTGTACATAAGTCGGAACACATGCTATGTGCATACCGTAATTAAAGAACAATGTATAAAATCCCACTATATCATAGACTAAGTCCTTATACAGTGGGGTATGCTATAACGAATCTAATTGGTTCTAGAACCTTGTTCGTTATAGCATTCGTTCGTTATAGGATTAATCCGTTCCAGGCCCCCAAATACAACCACTTAACACTGAAAAATATAATATAAAATTGTAAAAATTGTAAAAAAGTGCATAAATATGCATCTAAACCCCTGAAATAAAGAATATCATTAATATTTGTAATAAAAAACAATAAATTAGAAGAAAAAAAAATTTAAATAATGTTCGTTGTAGGAGTATCGTTCATTATAGCATTCTCAATTTTATAGGTAAAACCGTTCGTTATAGGAATATTCGTAGTAGGATCCGTTCGTTATAGCATACCCCACTGTATACAGTAATCCCGTGTTTTTTGCGAGAATTACGTTCCTGAAACCCCCGTGAAAAGCCAAAACTGCGAATACTCTTTTAGGAATCACTGTACCTGTGACCACCAAACAGCTCAGGTAGGTCATGCTCTTAACCACGCCATGCTCTTGACTCACGGCCCAGCGGTCACACTGATCACTGATACACTGTACCGGCATTTACTAACATCATTATTTGAAACTAATCATATTGTAGTATAATAATTGAAAAATGTAGACAGTTATATTGTGTAGGTAGATTTTAAGCTGTCTAAACCTGGCTTGATATTGTTTCTGATACTAATTTGCAGGAACAATTTCAGTTGGGTAATATTGTGGCCATAACAATCAGATAGTGTAAAACTTCCTTATGGTATAACATAGGTACAGGTATTAGGGCAACATTCAACATCTGAAATATACAATCAAAAGGTTTATAACGCTGATTAAGGATTAATTATAATACTGTAGTATTATATTATGAGAAGTAACTTAACTCCTAGACCTTTTGTTATTTACTTAAACCAGTTATTCCATTGAATTAGTGCATAGAATACTCTCACTTAATAGTGAATCTCCGTTAGCCAAACAATTAGTGCATTCTCTGTTAGCCGGAACAAATGGTGCAGAGCACTTCCGGGTAATGAGAAGACTCTCTCAAACCCAGAAAAAATCCCCCATCCCGGAATTTTCCCAAATTTTCTGAGTACTGTAACAGGAAAAATTTCTTGGAATAAAGCAGAAAATGCATCCCACGGAAAATCATACCCAAACCCGGAAAATCCTGAGCAAATACCATTTCCGGCTATCAGAGAGTTCCTGTTAAGAGGGATTCTGGTTAACGGAGATATAACTTTAAATGAAGTGTAATACCGTACACAGTAATCTTCAAAAATTAATAGTGCATCAGTGGTGAAATTATTTAGAACTGTATGGGGTTGCAGTCATTTCACTCATATATTATTCCTACAATAACTTTATATATATATATATATATATATATATATATATATATATATATATATATATATATATATATATATATATATATATATATATATATATATATATATATATATATATATATATATATATATTAATCAATTTATTTATTAAAAAAATGGGACATTATGATGGTGGGTTAGGTTTGGTTATCATAGGCAGTAAGCACAGTACATCTTGATTATTACCAGTATTGTATTTTCTTAAAAAATAATTTTCTATAGATTTCTGACGTGATACGTTCATTGTTAAGGTTGTACATAACAGGAACAATAGCTAAGCTAACCTAAATTAACCTGACCAAACAACTGGGACTACCAAACCAGGGGGAAGGGGTGGACCCCCCAAATGTATTTTGCTTTCATTAACAACTGAGCACATTATTTTGTAATCAAACCTAACATAATACATTTAAGGAGAGGTCTTAGGATCTATAAAATATTTATGGTCACACCACCAAATAAGTGAGCATACTGCCTTACACTGGGAAACTTATGCTTCATAATGGCTAATAAACTCTCTAGTTGATGATTCAAATGACCTGTGGTGAAAGATTTGTAAGTGTAAGCTTATGGAAAGAAACCACAATCATGAAATGCATGCCAGCTCTCAAAAACATATTAAATATGCATGAGATATTATGAGCATTATCCCTAATATAGCAACATAAAAATCTGCACCAAAAACAATGAAAATATTATAGTATATTAGATTGAGTGCTGGAATTGTTTGCCATAACTACAGCAATCCAAGTACAGTAACAAGATCATTTGGAAAAAATCATCATGGAATCTTCTAGTAAAAATGATTTACTGCATAACATGAAATATCAATAATCGAGATGGGTTTTAACCCTTTCACAGCGGGAGGTTACCCTAAGCTGAATAAAATCGTTTGGTGGTAGCCAGAATAAAATGGCAAGTGCATGACACGCGGTGAGAGGGTTAAACAAAATGCTAAAATATTTTGAGTAATGTTGTGTATACTTGTCTTCATAAAAGTGTAGCAAAAAACACATATGGTACAACCTATTTTCTTATCTTTATGAGTCAACATTTCATCAGAAACAAAATATAAGTGTTTGTGTTAGGTATTTCAAGGAAGAAGAGGCATCATTAATCACAACCCACCACCAGTTACTTCCACAATTACATTATGACTTTCTCAGACACCAAGTCCTTTTTCCATGAACATTGTGTCCCACTGAATAATATCATTGGCATAGAGTCTATAAAAATGGTATTATTTTATGCTATAGACACTAATGGTGCATGTAATCTTTGAGGAATTCATCTCAGTGTCCACAAGAATTAAGGAATATTCACCTAGCTGTGCTTCAGTAAAATGTACAGTATTTGTTACAGTTTAAGTCTGTGTAATAGTGTTCCAAGCAGGCATTTGAAAAATTCCCCTATTTTTTTTTTTTTTTTTTTTGCTTAGTGAAATTTTAAAATAGTTAAAATTTAGTTCTGAGAAGAGAAAATATAATAATATTTTGTTTGAGGTCATGACTTCTAACATTCCTAACTTGTATCATATAAAATGTGTTACTCCAACAAAAATCAGGTAGCAAAAGTTAAAAACTAAATATCACACAATGGCATGAACTTACTGCATATTTCAGATCAATCAATTATGTAAAGATTACACTTGTAGAATGTTGTTGGATGTGTTAAATGACAAGGTAAATTATCTATACCTGTGTTTTGTTTCTTTGCTTATAAATGAATTTGAACTTATTACCCTAATGATCTTTTCAACATACAAATGATGATCTGTGTCAAATATTCAGTGACCTGAATCTCTCTTACATTCCATTAAGAAGCAGAGCTTGTGAAGAACAAATCACACACAAGATATGGAAATACAGATGATTCACATAGTCAGTATAAGACCTATTCAAGATATCCTACCTTAGGGCTAAATTCTACCAGGAACTTCAAAAACCACTTTTTCACAGGAGCAGTTCTTTCATATACAAAAATCACTGCCTGAAATGTCTGGTCAATGCAGCAAAACAAGTTTCCAAAAAAATGTATAGTCGAGGTTGAAAGTAATCATCCAACGCTACTCCTACAAGCTCAAGGCCTTTCTACACGCGGGTCACAAAAGGGTGGGGAGGTATTGATGGAAGGAGAGCTAGGGGTGGCAGACACGAGTAAGGTAGGAGGGCACAAGTCAAGGGCCACATACATAGTGAGTGTGTATGTGGGCTTTGAATTATCCTTAACACTTGCAGAAGGTGTTAAGGTTGGTGGATGTAGCTTGACGTTGATGGCCCTAATGATCCCAGCAGATGATAGGATTAAAGCCCAAACAACTAACCAACCAGGAGGACAGGCATCTGGGGAGGTATCATATGGACTTAATGATCCCTTAGTAATCTATCCCTTTACTTGAGATTCTAGGGAGAAATACAAGTGAGCTTTTGGCAGGTAATGTGCCATTAGGGTTGATAAGGCATCTGGTTTCCATGAGGGAAGGCCCCTGATATGACAACATAAGAGAGGAGGGGGCATGGCTTGCTCACCACCAGCAACACAAAACTAGACCATTACTTGATTACTTCTACCTCTCGCCACTACTGTTCTTGAAAAAATAAATCAATTGATAAAAAAATATAATTGTTGAATAGAATGTGACATGTCCACCCTGTAATATGTTTATCAGAGTTATGAAAACCAATGCAAGGTGATAGTGGCAATGGTGATTGGCCACTGCTCCACACCCAACCCACTGGGGACAGTTTGGGAATGTTAGTATTGTTGATGGTTTGCTGATATTTGATATACTGTATTGAAATAACTAATGTTGGGCATGTACTGCAATGGAAACAAAACATATTTGAATTCTTTATATAAATTATATAATTTTAGGCAGGGGAGACCACAATTGATAGGCGAGGAGGTCAGTGGATGGGTTATTGAGATTCTGTGTAACCTGTGTTGGTAAATATTAAAAATAAATGTATTTTTTCCACCCTTGTATTCAATATTTCTTCCTTATATTAACATTATTACAAATATCTAATTACCTTTGTTTAAACCCTGAACCTGAAAAAAAATTATCAATAAGGAAATGAATGGCACATTATAGTAATCGTAAAATAAGGGTCTTCATTTATTATTCTTTCAAGCATGTAAACCTAAGATAGCTAATACAGTATAGTGAATAAAAAAAAAACCTTACATCCATCCTTCCCTTCCTTCTTTCATGACTATCCTTGCTTTCTTCAATCCCCTCCCTCGCTAATGAACAATTTGCCTCACATACCACCCACCCACACCCCTACCCCCACAACAAATGGCCCTCCCCCAAGTTAACTGTTCCCCCTCTCTCAAACCCACGTGACTTACCGTGCAGAAAGGATCCGTCCAGGCCCAGGGGTTAGGTGGTGGAGTGGATGATTACTTTTGACCCCGACTGTACCTTTAAAATTTGGATACTGTGAGACACTAGAATATTTTCATCCATGTTCCCCCACCCACAACTTCTTGGACCCCCACCTCTTTTGATATTCCTGGATCTGCCTCTGAAACACGATATTTCACCCACATTAATCCATCTAGGTTTGACATTACATATTTACATAAGCAGAAATTAACTTTAAATGAAAGTAAACTCCATTCCATGCTCAGATGATACTCAGTATATCACAAAAAAATTATTGCACTCAAATAACCAACAGGCCAAATTAAGCTAAATAATCAGTACCTACTGGTGACACCAATCAAGCAAAATACAGAAAATCAGGAACTTCTAAATAACAGTAAAGGTGTTATCATATCCACTTCAGTATTCTTGCCATAAACAGAGAAAAGAAATTCGTCATTGCAGGGGATGTGATCATGCCCAATACACTCCTATCCTAGTAACTGGTCCCAGAATACAACAGGTATAGGGTATAGACAGGAGGAATTTGATTGACTGATTTCCTAAACAGATACGAAAAATTAAAATTAAACTATATTCTCGCTGTAGATACTCCATGTGAAAGTTTATATTAACAACACAGAAATTACTTATTCGGCAATATTCCTTTTAATGAATTACAACAAACCTATCCCTTAACCTAACCTAACAAGTGAAAGGTAAATTTCCATACATAATAAAATTTTAATATCTCGCTTATACGTAATTTGCGTCAGAAATGGCATTAATGAAAGTCTATAGCTTACCTAACTGGGGGGTCCATTCTGGTGGGGGTTAAATTCCTAAGATGACTGAAACTAAAATAATACCTTTATTTTACATTTCAATCATTTGTCATCGAAATATTCTCTTTTTTTGGATCACAGTGGAAATAACTTTGGTATTTTGTTTTATTCTCGTGATTTTTTTCATATGTACAATATATTGTACGTATTTTAATTAACATATAGGGAATTCCCAGTAAAATTAATCAAACAACAGTAACACGAGTTCTAAACTGTTCTTCAATGTAAATAGTTATGAGGAATTCGGCTGTTTGTAATGAAAATGTCAGGCCAAGTCACCCGGGTAAGCTTGGGAATTTAGGTTAGGTTAGGTTAGATATAGTTCCTGGGTTCTGTGGTTAGGTTAGGGTGGGTATGTTTAGATACCTAAATACAGGGATGACTGAAACTAAATTTTTACCAATAAATATTCTACATATGTATGGATGAGTTTTAACCCAATAACAGTCTGTTAGGGTTTTGCCCGTTTGAAAAAGTAGACCACGAATGATTTCTTACAACGCGTGTTCATCTTCAGTTGTTCGCCCAACACTATGACCAGAGAAGGTGGCTCAGCCTTTATTATCATTATTTTTTCACCTATTTTGGTTCTAAAACTGACAACTTCGGAAAATTCTCAATGGCGGCGTCATACTTACATCTGTACGTCAAGTCTCCCTCCGCCATGGCCTCAGCTCTCCCGCCAAAGGCAAGTTACGTGGTCAAGTAAAGATCCATATTCGATAATGAGGAGTTATATAAAATAAAGTACTAAGCCCCGAAAACAATTACATTTAATTTTAAATATATTTAATATCACTAATTTTTTAATTGCTTAAAAGAACATTTTTATTAATGATGACAATCCTTAATACATTATAGTCTTTGGTTTACACTACGAGCACTTCCCTTGCCTAACAATACAACAAGACGAACATGTGTGTGTGTGTGACAGTGAACGATAAGAAAAATGAGTCCTTTGGAAAATTTATGCAAGATAAAGACGCAAAAGTGTTAAGTTTGGCTCTACCTTAAGAAACACATAAGTTGAGCAGTCGTGTGTGTGTGTACGGGTCAATAGTCTTGAACAATTGACAGTATTGACATGTAAGTACCCGAAGATCTGTGCCTGCAGCAAATGTAATTCGATTTGCTTTTGAAAAATATAGAAACTATTCCTATAACAAAGTGCCAATTGTGTGAGAACTATAAAAAGATTTCTGGTAAAATTTCAAGCTCCATCAACTTCATCTGAGAGGTAAGTTACATTATGCTCTTGTATGAAACTAATATTAATATTGTAACGATTTCCTCCAGTTAAGCAAAAAACATGTTTATGAGTGTTATGATACAAAGAAAAGAGACTTGTCGAGCACTAGATAGAACTATATTTGAGTGTACAGTTCCCGGTGTTGATCCTACCCAACTGTTGTGTAAATAAGATACAAATCCATATAAATTTTATCAAATCCACAGTCGTCCTTCATGATAAAAAAAACATGTGAAGATAAATATATATGTTAAGTATATCACCGACCAGTTTACAGCGTAATTTTTTTATGGATCTTTTCTTGGTATATTTTTATTGCTGGGTTTAGATATGATATTAATTTCTTGGGAAAATGATTCGTTTGGTAAACAATTAAACCCCAGGACTTGCATTAGAGGCATTATTACTTCGTCTTTGGCGGTGATAAAATGGTATATGGTGATCCGATCCATACTGGATGTTGTCCACCACTCAGTGTTAGTTTATGAGCCACTCAGTCCAAGCGACTTCTCTGACGTCTACAAAATGTTTAAAATTACACCATATCATAGGAAGTTCTTTCTGTTTAATATACCAGGGGGTGTGGGGGGCGGAGACCCTACTAGGAAGTTAGGCAAGGTTAAGTAGGTTTCCTTGGTTAGGTAGGTGCAGTTTTCTAACAACGCTTTGGCCACTCGTGTTTCTTATTAAATAATGTGAGGTTAAATTTAGAAATAACCCAGTTTTAACACATTTGCCCAAACTATGAGTGTCCACTGCAAAATAAAGCACATATTTCCACTTTCAGGATACATCTGGCATTTCGTTTTATTGACAGAAGGAATAATGAAGAACAACACAAATAAAAGATATTCTAAGTAGAGGCATGTGTGTGTGTAAAGTATTATTGGGGTAATGCATATACAGTGTAGTGTATACAGTACCTGTAAAATAATACCCGGTACCGGTACTAAAATAAAAAGAGATGTATTTATCCACAAGAAAAGAACTAAACAAGAATGTGATAGTTCTACCTACAGCTCTGCAATAATACTGGATGGAAATATATAGATAAATTTCAATTTATTCAGATTTCTGTTTTTGACAATTAGATAGCTACAGAAATTCAAGTTAAAAATGTTATTCATTATCTAGATCATTATTAGATTTAAAAATATATATATATGAAATATTCTCCCAAGATTAAGTGCTAGGGACTACAAATAAATTCTTTTAAGGTTTCGTCTGCATCTGTCTTGTTATCAGTGAACTCACCAAACATTACCAGCATGTTAAGGGTCGATTATGTACAGCTACTGTGCATCATAATGAACCTTAAGAGGTCGCTCTCTCCCACATAGCATCTTCTTAACCCCTGTCGGTGTCTCCTCCCGACCAATGTTATCAGCACCACACAGACCAACCTCTGCCATCGCTACCTTGCCTTCTGCTATATGATGATTAAGTCTTTTTACCCAAGTCTGGTGCACTGTGCTCCTCGCAGCCCTGATAGTGATAGGGAGAAAGGGGGTGGTGGGTGCAGCCCTAATCTGGGAAGAGTAGGTAGGAGAGATGAGGGAGCTGGGGGTGAAGGGAAAATGCAACAAGTGGTGATGAGGGGAGATGAGAAGTCATAGTGAGGAAGATGAAGGGGGTTCGGGCAAATTGTGAGAGGTCTGGGTGATGGGAGATGAGACAGCAGCTAGTTGTGTGTGCACCCCATATGTACCCTGTGAGTGGTAACACAAAAGGGAATACAGAGTAGAGGTCACAAAATGTGTTATCAGACCCAAGTGGATTCGGATACTGTCATTGAATCTTACAGAGTACAGTGGGGTATGCTATAACGAACGGTTTTATCTATAAAATTGAGAATGCTATAACGAACGCAACTCCTACAACGAACGCGGATGAATACGGGACTACTTCGCCTGGCGCATGAATATTGTTGTACCGCGACCCACAACAAGAGCGTCAGGCGCCATCTTTGTCTCATTGTGCACCAGTGTTATTGTTGAAATTTCGTCTTTTAATGTGGAAATTCGCGTTATTTGTACAACTATTTTGTTGTACAAGTATACAATTGTAACAATGAATCGTCCAAAGCGAGTGAGAAAGCTAATAACCCTTGAAACTAAGAAAGAAATTATAAAGAAACGTGAGAATGGAAGAAGCATTGCGAAACTTAGTGATGTATGGGATGACTAAATCGACTATATGTACGATTTTGAAGAATAAAGGGGAGTTAAAAACAGTGCAAGTGGCTAAGGGAATCTTTAGACTTAGCAAAGCAAGGTGTAATGTGATTGAAGAGATGGAAAATTTACTCTTAGTGTGGATAAAGGAGAAAGAAATGGCAGGTGGTAACATTAGTGAAGTGAGAAGACCAGACAATTGTTTGAGGACCTTAAAGCCAAGACTCCCAGTGGAAGTGATAGTGATGTGCCAGTGTTTAGGGGTACCTGCATGCTGAATAACACTAAGGTAAGATAAAGTACCGTATTTTTTACATTTTCCACAGAATTTTTCAGTGTTAAGTGGTTGTATTTGGGGGCCTGGAACGGATTAATCCTATAACGAACGAATGCTATAACGAACGAGGTTCTGGAACCAATTACATTCGTTATAGCATACCCCACTGTACATTATTATGCAAAAACGAACCCATAAATGTTATTAGGGTAATGTCTGAGAACAGCACTACCACCAGAAAGAGTTGTTCGATTTTGTTTTTTTCATACATGTTCTTTGGATGATAACAAGTAATAAAAACGATACGGCAATGCCCAGAACCTATTAGAACCTGACCTAACCAACCAAAGAATCCTACCTAACTGGTAATATTACAGTAAACAGTAACCACAGAATTCCAGAAATTCATTACACTCAATTGATAGAACTATTATTTTTTATGATAATTTTCTTATATTACACATCCGTCGCAAATTGATAATAAGGAAGTTATTGAATTTTAAAAAGAATAAAATTAGAGCACCTGTTGCCCCTACGCTGTTGCTCAATTTGTGTGTGTTCGTACGTTCGCTTACCTTCCCAGTCGAGCCACCTGGGAATGGCTAGGGGATTAGGTAAGGTTTAGTTTGGTTATATTGTAGAAGTTAGTAAGCACAGAGTACAGGGAATTCAGAACACGCAATCGATAGAACTATTATTTCTACTTTTTTCTCGTAAATAACAGAATTTCTGTTGCGTAATGTGTTCTAATGATTTCTTGTTGCGATTCGGACAATTTTGGAATTCGCTTCTACTACAAATCACTCGTTTTGGCTCTCCCCCACCCAGAACCCCGCATTCCCCCATCATTGTTAGAAGGGGGGGGGGGGCTAAATCCAAAACGAGTGATTTCTGATAAAAACGAATGTCAGATTTGAACCAATGCATCAATAAACATCAGGAAAACATTTTTTTTATCAGATCCTTTGGTTGCTGTAATCTGCAATTTTACCTCGGAGTATTTACGGTAAATAATTAATTTCTTCATGTACAAAGCACGTTGAGACATCATTTTAGTGCTATATAATCAGCTTTTCACCGTGCTTTACCCTATGATTTCCCCCATGCTTCACGTCCTGCCCACTACAGGTGATTTATGATCGTAGACAGAAAAACTAAAAATAACAAAACTACAATTAAAATAAAAAGTTGTCGACTGTTTTAAAATATTTACATTAATGAGAAAATGCGGAAATGAACGAAATTTAACACATAATTTGAACTTACAAGCTTAGACAGATAAGCATTTTGCTGGTTGAAGTCGCATGTAACCTAAAACTTTTCGAAAATAACCTTCATCTCTTCATCTGGTCCTAATCTACATTACTGAAGTCGCCACAAGCATTTGCTGGCCACACAACACGGGAAGCAGCAGGTTGCTAAGTTTCCAAGTTCCAACTCATGTTCCTTTTTCTCTTTACTGTCACACCAAACCAGCTCTCACATCCCTCCTACACTTTCGTAAGTATCCAAACACCAGTGGCTGACTATCACTATCTGAGGATTTCATTACTTACCAATGTTTAGCACAAAATCACCCGAGGAGAGCGGAAAAACACGCACCCGAGACGATGTAAACATTAAACCTTGTAGTTGAGGCTAACATTGGACGATGATTGGCTGACGGCATCTGGAGACTACGTTGATTGGCCGTTGTTATGAGAGATTCTCCGACTCTGTTGTTCCTGTCTTAAGCCCAATATAAGAGGATTTTTGTGCCTGTTGACCCTGAAAAATACTGAAATTTCATAAAATAATGACGAGCAGAGGGTTTCTTGCCCACAACATTCATTAAAATATAAAAAGAGGAGGGTCGCTGATTCTGGGACTATAGAAAATGGATCGCCACAAATTTGGGGACTCATTTGTTGGGGGTTACTATCACAATTACGAACTTGTTGCTCAACAATGAACCCCTTGAGCTGTCGTGTTATTGTCTATTTTGAATCAGTACTAATAATAGAAGGAAATGAATAAGAAACAAATTTAAACATATATTATCAAGTCTCAGAAAATTATTATATTGGCCTATTACGAGCCATTGTTTATTTTTGTTCATTAAGTTTATTTGTGGAAAAAATTTATCCCGCTAAATCTTTGTTAAACTGTCACTGATCTAACTAACTCGCCATTAATGAATCAGTCTGTTGCGGATTAATGACTAATTAATTGTTTGTCTCGGCTGCAGTTCCTTCAAGTGCCTGTAAGGAGTATATCAGCCATTCCGCCCACTGTAACACTACAATACACTCTGAAACTTGTGCTCAAAACAGTATTACAGATCGAACAATGATATGACTGATGACACTTGGTAAACAATATAAGCTCCAGCTGGTGATCAAACACTATAGCGGATCTGACAATGACGTGATTAGTGACACTTGACAGACAGGCAATACAAACTTTCCTCCTGCTTTCCCTCCTTCAGATCGTCGTCTTCGTCCTGGTCCCATTAAGGTCATCCCCCGTCTTCCATAGGCACAGTACAGTTCCGCCACACCTCCTCCCCAACACTCACAGAAGTCTAGTGCTGTTCATTCCAACGTGCTGAGCTTCAGTGGGAACTGGAGGCAGAGGTTGGACGCAGTAGTGTTTACCTGTATAAGCTGTCAAGAGAAAAACTTGGTAATAATACCACTAAGCATTACAGCAATTTTTTATACCATACAGCATCACAGCAGACTGTTTACCAGGCTGTATAACATTTTCATTGTTATATAGTGAGGACACGACGTCGTAACCCGGAGCCTCTGAACCCCCAGGAGATTCAACACTGGCTGACTTTTACATTCCCGCGTTGATTATCGCCTTGCTTCCTGGTGTCACCTGCATCGACATTTGTATATGCTCGGAACCTTTCGTTGGGCGGACAGCTGATGTTAGACGATGGTTAAAACGTCCATGTTGTCCGAATCCATTCTGAGGGTAGATTTCCACGCTGTCGTCTTCTGTAGCATCATTGTACACTATTGCTTCATCCACTTCCTTAAGAGGGACGACTGAGGTTCGGGTGGTGACGCCTACAGATACTGATGTCTTCTGGTACAGTAGCTTGATTTCGCATTGAAGCTCCACTGTATGTAAGGTAATATCACTTTGTGTACTGAGGAGCCAATAAGACCTCTCTGTTAAGTTTGCACCATCTCCCTTTTTTTTTACGGGGATTAACCCACCCGGGCACAGGTCACTGACCCACATCGAGGCCCGGGGGACGAAAATGTAATAATAATAATAATAATAATTCATAGTAAATAAGATTTATAATAAAAAGTAAAATATAATAATAATGATAATAATAATAATAATAACACTGATAATAATAAAAATAATAGATACAAAGAAATACAAGAATACAAAAAAAATCAATAGTGTGTTATCATGTAAGAGAAACAATTGAGACCCTACAATTGTGTGTAAATGAGGCAGAAAGACAGATCAGCAACCTGGGACTTGGTCACAATTTTCGTGATGCCATCTGGCAGCAGGGTCTACCATTAGACAACAATATCTTCCCAGGCGGTAGTACCTCCCTGTTTGATAGCTGCCTACTACCTACTACCTGAGTAGTATTGGGAAGGTGATTATAGGCAACTCACCATGACAAAATTTGACAGGTTTCTGATCAAAACAGCTTCAGTGAAACTTGGTGTTATGCTCAGACCCAGGACAGGCTGTTGACCTTTTTTGTGAGTTATGTGTGCTCGAAGTCGGGTACTCTACTGGGTCTGGTGTTAGGGCACTGCAGGCTGGGTGTGGTGTTAGGGCACTGTAGGCTCGGTGTGGTGTTAGGGCACTGTAGGCTGGGTGTGGTGCTAGGGCACTGTAGGCTGGGTGTGGTGTTAGGGCACTGTAGGCTGAGTGTGGTGCTAGGGTACTGTAGGCTGGGTGTGGTGTTAGGGCACTGTAGGCTCGGTGTGGTGTTATGGCACTGTAGGCTCGGTGTGGTGTTAGGGCACTGTAGGCTGGGTGTGGTGTTAGGGCACTGTAGGCTCGGTGTGGTGTTAGGGCACTGTAGGCTGGGTGTGGTGTGGTAATGCGAACAATTATGAATATTATCACTTCACATATATTCAGTCTTTAACAAGGGGTCGCCTCGGTGATATTTTGATCTCTTCCCCGCGTCATTCATCAAAGGAAAAAAAATAAAGTCATTAAAGAGAGTTAAAGAGACTAACGACATTGAGTGGTGCAGTAGGTAAAATAAAGCCTAGTTACTCTGTCTTCTCCCCTCTCCCCCCTTCTCCTCCTCTCCTCCTCTTCTCTCCCTCTCCCCCTCTCTCCCTCTCCCCTTCTCCTCCCCTCTCTCTTCTCTCCCTCTCCCCCCTTCTCCTCATACTAATAAAGTCAAAAGTGGTCCATATTAATTTTACGACCTTCCCCTCTCTCTCTCTTTGGTCTATGAAGTTTTCCTCTTAAAGAGAATGGAAATAACAACCCCTCATAAGCATACAATTATATCTGTCTGTCTGTCCGTCTGTCTGTCTGTCTGTCTGTCTGTCTGCGGTTGTTTGTCTTTGTGTATCTGTGTGACGGATTATCTCTCAATTTGTGTGATTCCCTTTCTCTGTCTCTGTCTTTCTCTTTGTCTCTCTCTCTCTCTCTGTCTGTTGATAACTGTCTCTCCGTCTGACTTTATCTTGATTTGTTTGTTTGTTTGTTTACTTTCTCTATCCATTTATTATTATTATTATTATTATTATTATTATTATTATTATTATTATTATTATTATTATTATTATATTATTATTATTATTATTATTATTATTATTATTATTATTATTATATTATTATTATTATGTCATTATGGATGTAATAAAGAAGTATTACTGAAATTATTACAATCAATAATAATAATAATACTTTTAAACAGGTAAAAACACATACACACATACACACATATAGACACATACACCAGCAACTTACCACACACACACACATATCTACACAAAATATCCACATATAGTGTGTATAATCTCACATATAATCATAACACTCCATCCACTACATCCACTCCATCTACTACATCCACTACATCCACTCCATCCACTACATCCACCACATTCACTCTATCCACTCCATCTACCACATTCACACCATCCTCCACATCCACTCCATCCACCACACCTTCTGAAGGGGTGAAATTCCTCCCCTTCCCCTCTTTACGTTTTGTTCTTCATCCCTCATTTATTGTATTTCTTTACCTCCTCCTTCGTGATTATCTCGGTTTTTGTGGTCCTCCCCATTTTTCTTGAGTTTTTTTGTTCGTCTTGTTCTTGTGCAGTTTCTTATTGTTCTTCTTTGTGTTCTGGTTCATATTCTTGTTCTTCTTGTTCTTATTATTCTTTTTCTTGATCTTGTTATTCCTGTTCTTCTTCGACTTGTTGTTGTTATCGTTCTTTTTCTCGTGTTCTCTTTCGACATCTTATATAATCTCTTACCGTCTTCAGTAACTCTCTACATCACTCATCTCTCATTGGTTTCCTCCTCTTCCAATTACTCGCTTTATTCCTCTATTTCCTCCTTCCATTTCATCCTATATATCTCATTCTTTTCCACTTATTATTCTTTATCCTCTCACTTTTCTTTTGCATTCCTTCTATTCCATCACCCATTTCTGTCGGGTCGCTTATCGCATTTTCTTTCCTCCTTCCATCTTCCATACATACAAAAGATGTAAGTGTTATTGCGTCTCTTTTCATCTTGTGTGTGTGTGTGTGTGTGTGTAGTGTAGTGTAGATATAAATAAGTATACACATATATATTTATAGGGGAAGGAGGAAACTTATAAAACAAAATAATATTCACCAACACAGAAATAATTAATTAGCATCACCATTCCCATGAGAGAGAGAGAGAGAGAGAGAGAGAGAGAGAGAGCGGCTATTATACCACCATAAGAGACGAAGGAAAGGAAAAGTCTCCATTACAATACTGGTCTTGATGAATGCAATGTTCTGAATGCCTTTAACACTGGCGGGGAAAAATGCTCTCCCGCTCCAGCTGAATTATGCCCAACTTAATGCGTTCCTGGCTTGTTATGTGAGCTGTAAAACTTAACCCACATATACAGTATAACTAAAAGGGGTCTCTTGTTTTGTTTTAGGTTAGGTTAGGTTAGGTTAGGTTAGGTTATATCCACAACATCTATGAAAACGTTTCTTTCTTCACTTTATTTTTGTTTGGTAGAATCCAGTTGTCAATCTCCGTTGGTCTGGGGCTCATTTTTTTCTTCTCGTGGTTCTAACTTACTCGTTCTTTCTCTCTACTTCCATCCTATCAGTATCTCGTTTAGTTCTTTCCTTTGACATCACAACCTCTATAGTTTCTCCTCTTCTTCCTGTACTTGTTGTGTATAGAAAACGACACACACACACACACACACACACACACACACACACACACACACACACACACACTGTCACCCATATACGATAGGACCTTTTCCCTGCATTACGTATCTGTTTAATATAATTTTCAACCTTGGTATTGTCAACTATTCCCTCCCACCACGTTTTAGGATCTGTGACCATACATACAGCGGCTGTGTTAAGCATAAGTGACCATGAAGCAGAAACAACCCGTGATGGCATTGGTTGTTCTGTTGTTAATGGTCCATCATAGTATCACGCTGAGGGCACTTTACCACTTTACACATAATACTGGTTAAGCTCACTGGCCTGTACGTACACTTGTTGGCACACTGGACAATAGCCCTTTTTGAATAGAGGACTCACGTAAAATTGACTTGTGGATTTGAAACATGGTGATTAACGCAACACTTTTACGGAAATGTCGAACCATTCAAAGAAACAAAGAGTTATGTGTCATTTTATATACACGACAAGTATGTGTGTGTGTGTGTGTGTGTGTGTGTGTGTGTGTGTGTGTGTGTAATGCTGAGTATTGATGCGAAAGAAAAGTAGGTGAGACAGGATGAGAGGTATTGGGTGAGATGATGTCCACTCCTTTCCCTTTCCTCCCTCAGCTTACCCCCCCCCTGCTTTTTTTCCTCCTTCCTTTTCTCCAACACTGACCATAAGAAGAACAGTCCCCCCTTCCTCTTATCTCCCCACACCATCACCCCTCTTTCACCTGCCCCCTCCCCACCTTCCCTCCTCTCCCCCTACCCACCTCACCCTTCACTTCCCTCCTCCCCTCAGAAAAAAGGAACAAGTGGGCCACGTCCGGCAGACGGCCACCTCGCTGAAAAATGCTATCGATAAAAAGCTTCTGGTGGCCACAACCGGCAGTATCTTCATCCTTGGGGAACACCTCTCCCTCTCTCTCTCTCCCTCTCCGTCTTCCTCTTTCCTTCTCTCCTTCCTCCCTTCGCCCTTCCTCCTACCGTGCATCCCCTCCTCCCTCTCTCTCTCTCTCTCTCTCTCTCTCTCTCTCTCTCTCTCTCTCTCGCTCCTCTTACCCTTCATCCCTCCATCCCTTCCACCCTCCCTTCTTCCTGCCCTCCCTCCATCTGTCTCTCCCTCCCACCCACCCACTCTCCCTCCACCTCCCTCCATCTGTCTCTCCCTCCGTCTCCCTCCTGCACGCCCATTTTTGCCTACCAGTAAAATGCAGAGAAATTCTCGAATGGTTTCAATAATTCTTACTTCTGGCGTCATGAAGTGTGATATTTTTAAAAATATTGTCATCTCTCTCTCTCTCTCTCTCTCTCTCTCTCTCTCTCTCTCTCTCTCTCTCTCTCTCTCTCTCTCTCTCGTTCACTCATTCTACATACACATAAGTAAGAAAGTAAAATAAAATATCAATGAAAATTTTTAAGTGTGACGGACTATCAGTAATCAACGTCTAAACCCAGGTGGATATAAAATTAAAAAGATAGAACAAGCAGACAACAGACAAAAGAAGTTAATAAGGAAAACACTGGAGAACGACACAGCACAGAGAAGATCTGAGAGAAGAATTCAAAGGAGAAGAAGAAGTAATAAGAGTAGAGAAAGAGAGAGAGGTGGGAGGTACAAAGCCTGCCGGAGAGTCATAGGAGAGTGGAACATGGAACTGAACACACGATATTAAGGAGACACATAAGTCAAAAGACCAAAAAGTCAAGCAACCACTTGAGCAACAGAACACCGAAGGTAAGGATGAAAGATATTGTGAAAGGAAAAATGTGAAAGAAAATTAGAAAAGTTGGTTTTAATTTCATTCTGACTGTGTATGTGAGTTCAAGTGGTCAGGTCTGCTAGGAAGAAGACGACAACAAGGCTGGAAGGAAAACAGGAAATGAAAAATACAGGATCATCATATACGCAGCAGCAAATATTTTCAGAAGAAATAAACAAAAATAATTGGATTTGTTTTAAGAAAGAAGCCTTGGAGGATACAGGAAATGAACGAAGGCTTAGAAAAACTACAAAAAAGTTTAAAAAGTTTCAGAATCAAGTATTAATTTATTCGTTTGTGTTAAAGGGATAACGACAATGAGATCATAAATGACAGTATGGTTACAAGCTGAACAAAAGCTATGTCGATAAGATGGTTATAATAGGATAGATATCACTAGAATTCTGGGGGGGGGGGCACAGCATCTCATTGTATAAACATCTGAGGGTTGGCGACCACACCCCTCCATTCTAAATGTTTTCGAGCTGTTTTGCATCTGTGGCGGCCCAGTTTTTAATTTAATTCATCCATACCAGTCTCTGCCTTCCCCTGGTAATGGCTTTAGGTATTTCATGAGGATCATTACTCTTTAACGTGATGTAAATGAGATAGACGTCAGAATTATCACAAATATGAAGAAAAAAAAACGTTTTAATCCATTATCAACAAAGAATCAGATTCCACACTAAGAAAGAAGAGAGAATCAGACTCGAAAAGACGACAAAAAAGGAATCACAAAGAGAATCAAATGCCACAAGAGGTAAAAAAGAACGAATCAGAAGCCCATATAAGAGATTCGGAACCCAAAAGAAGACAAAAAACCCAATTATTATTAACAATTATCTTCCCCTCGACATGAACCAATTGAACCTTCCTATTAAAGAACACAATCAGACTGGCTTTAGCGGGAATGAGAAATAATAAGAAAAATACCAAAAAAGAGAAAGAGAGATCATGAGAGATAACATCAAGAACGAATGACGGGAGAAAGAAGGAAATGTGATAACGTTGATTACAAAAGAAAAC
>NW_024718545.1:1511415-1526415 GCF_018991925.1 Homarus americanus
GAAGTGTTATTATTGTGAAGCGGGAGACAAAGACGACCGTACCTGTGTGTACCTGGTGAGACGTAGGGGGTGGGGGTGGGTGGGGAATTTAGGTGGGAGTAAGAGATGGAGGGGTGAGGTAGGAGGAGGATGGGAGAGGGACGGGGAGATGAGAGGAGGAGGGGGATTTGGGTGTGGAAAGGGGGAGAAGGGAGGGGGATGGGGGAGGAGGAATTAAAGATGAAGGGAGAGAAGTAAGGAGGGTGCAGGTGGAGGGAAAGGGGGGGAAGAAAGAGAGGAAGGATTAAAGGAGGAATATTAAGTGGAAGGGGGATGAGGAGAAGAGATAGGAGGAGGAAGAGGAAGAGAAAGTAATGAAGAAAGGACGAGGGGGAAGGAGGTGAAGAACAAGGAAGAGGAAGACATGATAATTGCAACAACACAAACATGAAATAAAGTATAAGAAAAACAATAACTTAAATAAATATATAAATAACACATAAAATAATGAAACGGGAGAGAATCATAAGAAAGAGAAAATATTGATAAACAAAATTTGCAAAGTATAAACGATGACATAAAAATACAAATATGAATTTTTTTTTATATTAATGATAGAAATATTTAATTTAATTTTTACGTAAATATTGAGAGACAAAATGTTACCTATTGTTGTTGTTATTATTGTTGTTATTATTATTTTTGTTATTTCGTGCTTCAATTTCCGGGTCTGAGTTTCACATTCTTAAAGCTTCGCCCGATGGATATTCTAACGAATCATTTAATTTCAGCCCCAGAAAATAACATTAAGATTACATTAAGATTTCACCTTAATTAGATAGGTTCATTTACCACTAATTAGGTGAGGAGAATTAGCGTAAAGAATATTAGGAAAGATTCTTACCTGTAATATCCTCCTCTTACCTGGTATTAAGCGAACCATCTCGTTAAGGTAGAATCTTGGAGCAATTTTGTAGGTTAGCTTTTAGATGGCGTGAAGTTTTGTGTTTTACCCTACCTTACTTTACCTTACCTTACCTTTAAACTCAGGTGGATTCTAAGATCTTCCCTCACGAAGAAAAAAAAACACACGAGTCCTTGAGAATCTTAACCCGGTATTATTCTGAGAACGCGCATCTGCTCGTAAAACAGTCAAACACACACACACACACACACCTCTGCTAATTATATGCGAGAGGTTTCCTGAGCGAATAAAGAAGAGAGGAATATTAAGATCAACGAGCCGTGAAATAGACCGAAGGTAATTGTAATAGGTAAAGAACATAATGAGAATAGCGGTGATAACTACTACTGCTTTGGTGACACAGTGGAGGAAGGAGGAGTGGGGAAGAGGTGAAGAGATGACCCACCTATCGATGACTCCATATCCATAACCCGACCTCCCCTCACCCCCATACTCACTACCTCCCCTCACACCACCATCCACGACCCCTCACTCGACATATCAAAGTCAGATAGAGTACACGAGACTGCTCCTTCCAGCCATACATCACGTAGTATAATCCTTACGACAACATCTTGGAACTAAAACATCACCATTATTTATTCCATCCTCCTTCCCTCTCCCCTCGGTGGTAATGAGAAGGATCAGTAATAAGAGAGACGTGACGGGGGCTGTAGTGAAGGAGGTAGCGTGCATCCTTTCTTCTGAGCTACCACACCTACCTCCTCCTGGACCACGCCCACCCTTCCACCCACTACCTTCAACAGCATCCAAATATTCACTCGAACACCACCCACACGCAACTATTCGCACCAGGGTCACATGCCTACACACACACACACACACACACACACACACACACACACACACACACAAGCATAAGGGCAGGAGACAGGTTAGTGAGGAGAGGCATTGTAGTACTAGCTGAAACCACACACCTTCAGGTCCACACACACACACACACACACACACACACACACACACACACACACACACACACACACACACACTGAGGATAAGATAGGGTAGGTTAGGTTAGATAATCTACCCATTCACGTCTGGGTGAATAGGAGCAGCTTCCTTGAGTGCAAACTAATGGCCCTGAGTATGGGACGCGGGAATGGTATCCACTCGGCCCCCTCATCACCTGTACACGGTATAATAGCCGCCAGAAGGAGAAACACCGATAATCACCATAATACGTATTTAAAAAGATGAAGATGAGTAGAAATGGAACATAAAAAAATTATTAAATTCACTAACAAAAAGACCCCCCAATAATTATATACCAGAATTACAAGAAAAACCAGCACGCACATTTAATTAAACAGATGATTAAAAGATGAAATAAAAACACAATCACTCGGCCAAAAAAAAAAAACTATCTTCGTAAAACATGAAAAAAAAACCCCACAATTTAATAGTAACCTTCCCAGGACACACTGAAGCGAAATATATTAAAGGTAAGAAATATACGAAGACCCTTTATTTTTTATTTAGTGGTGGTGTCTTTGATAGGACGGGATATTGCCAGCGAGTCAAAAAGCTCCCAAATGACTTCATAGGAACTAGTCCAGTTTAGTCCTTAATTTTTCTCTCGTTTATTGTTGCTTTGGTTCTGTTTATTATATGTAACTATGGGGGATATATATCACATATGTCTCTCTTTAACCAAAATAAACTCGTTACATTCATCTTAGTTTTCCCACAAAGAGGTAATCGCCACCTACTCCACCTCCTCCTCCCCCTCTTCCTCCTACTCCACCTCCTCCTCCCTTCTCTTAATCTAGGAGTATTATTCCAAACCTTTTTACTTTATTATGAAGGTAAACATTCCTTTAGTCTTCTCACCTTTTCTACCGAGAGAGAGAGAGACATCATCACAAATCTGAGGCTCTCACACAATAGGGACTATCCTCTACAGACTGGCAGAAACGCCCACACCTGACCAACACAAAAGATATCACCTGAAGATTAGACACCCCAGCTTATTCCTCCTGAGGATTAAACACACTAACCTAACCTAACCTAACCTAACCTACCTCTCTCAGGTGAGTGATGTTAGGGTGTTTACTCATTAGGGTGAAATAAGGTAGGGTGCCTAATCGTCAGGTTATTCAACAACAGGTGCCAATGTATGATGTAATGGCGTAGGTATACGATTTAATATATAGTTCAGGTATACAATGTAATAGACAGTATTAAGTATAAAATGTAATCCAGTTCAGGTATACAAACAATGATAAACAGAAGGTAACCTTTCCCTTTGCACTGGTAATTTTACTATAAAATATCGTCTTGTGATTTTTATTCTTTTCTAATTCACCAAATATTTAAACAGGCCAAGTTAGAAGATGTTAATTACGGCAGTGTAGGAAAAAGTCGGATTCTCTCCCTTTCTCTTTCTCTCTCTCTCTATCCCTTCCCCTTTCTCCCTCTCCTTTCCTATCTCTCTTTCTCTCTCTCCCACCTCTCCCTCCCTCTGTACCGAAGCACCTCCTCCCCCAGCCTAAACAAACACGAAAGTGTAGCTCCTGTTGGGGGACATCACCCGCCACCCCAAGAGATCTTTGCTTCTGTCACCTTCCCTTTTGTGGTCACTGCGCCCGGGGGAGTCGCCCATCTCTGTGTCATAGCTGTATAAGTATGTTGAACTCTTACCTTTGCTCGGTTCCATTGTCTACTTATGAGCCAACCTCAGGGAAGGGGAATTGTGTTGGAGCATTTCTCGGTACTCGAGGGAGACGCAGATAACTGAGTTTGCATCCCGAGTTTTGATTACAATTAGTCTTCAAAGGAATCAGTAACGAAGCAACTTTCCCTAACTTGGGTAATAGTTCACCAGGTGCAGAGACTCACTCACGGTAACTGCCTATGTGTTATGATAACTAGGGCAGAATAGGAGAGGTAAGGGAAGAAGGGGCAAGGCGGAATAAGGTGCAAGGGAACGAGGGGCTAACGAGAGAAGAGAAAGGGGAGGGGAAAGAGAGGGACAAGAAACTGAAGAGAGAAGAGAGGAAATAGAATGGGGAGACGCTTCACAGGAAAATAGGGACGCTGAAGTGAAAAGGGGGAAGAGAGAGGGAGGGGGGAGGACGAAGAGGAAGAGGAGAGGTGGAAGAAAGGAGGTGGTGGGAGATTTACAAGGTAGTAGAAGAAATTTAAAGGGAAATTAATACAGGATGTTAAGGGAGGTGAGTCAGCAGGGTGAGAGAGGGATTATTCCGCGGAGAAAAGGAGGGGGCGGAAAGTTACAGAGAAGGGAGGGAAAGAGAGAACCCACAGAGAGAAAAGAGAAAAAAAAGGAGGGCCCACGGAGAGAAGGGAGAGAGAAGGGATCCACATGGAGAGGGAGAGTAAGAGAGAGCTTATAGAGAGAAGGTCAACAGAGAGAGGAATTCACAGGGAGAGAGGAGAGAACAGGGAGTTACAAAGGAAGAGAAGTCTCTAACTATATTAAGGAATACAAGAGACACAGTTCAGTTAAACCACACCCTAGGACCCACACCACACCTTAGGACCCACACCACACCCTAAGACCTACACCACACCCTAAGACCTACACCACACCCTAAGACCTACACCACACCCTGAAGAGAACCACACCCTTGGAGTTACAAAGCTACTTCTGGTATTCCCCTCTCTGTGATCTGAGAAAGAGTGAGAGCTGATTAAAGAAACGTGTGACATAACTCAGGTCAACATTTACCCTGAGCTGTGAACGGTTGTGGTAATCTTATTGGTTTTACTGAAGGTGTGAAATCCAGTTTGTTTATGTCTTAGGAGAAGATCTGGAGGTATATTAAGAAGTCGTGTTTGTTTTTTGGAGGGAAGGTCAATTTAGAAACAATGGTACAGAAACGACATTAGAGTTACAGGTACAGTTAGTATTTCATCATTGGCGTAGTATATAAATAACTAAATGATACCTGTTTGCATCATCATCATCATCATCATCATCATCATCATCATCATCATCATCATCATCAATCATCATCATCATCATCATCATCATCTTGTTGTTGACACAGGTCAGATTGATACACTAATTAGCCATCTCTCAGCTGCGATTCAGAACACTTTGATAAACACAATAAACAACTACAACAACACAAAACAACAAAACAACACCAAACAACAACACCAAACAACAACACCAAACAACAACAAACACAACAACAACACCAAACAACAACACTAAACAACAACACCAAACAATAACAAGGGAGAAGACGAGAGCTAGAGATTGAGAGATAACTGGAGGATGAAGCGACGTGGGCGCCGCCAGAGGACATGGAGACAGGACTTGTAATGGTGTGGGATACTCACCCTTGTGTCCGAGGAGTGACCTGTGGTGCGGGCGGGTGTGAGACAACGTGTGAAGTACAACTTATATGTTCTTTGCAGGCAGGCTTGGTGGGCTACATGTGTGTGTGTGTGTGTGTGTGTGTGTGTGTGTGTGTGTGTCATAAAACATCTGTGTATGCTTGAATGTATAGTATGTACACATTTCAGATAAGTCTAGGTGATGATAAGAAAACAGATAGATAGATAGATAGATAGATAGATAGATAAAAGGACAGCCAGACAGATTGAAAAACAGAGAAACAAAAAATACACACACACACACACACACACACACACACACACACACACACACACACACACACACACACACACACACACACACACACACACACACACACACACACACACATAAACACAAACATACACGCATCACCACACACCTAAAACCCACCAACAAAAACAACAACAACAAGAAGGACAAACAAAATTCTCAACAGACGTAAAAAAAATAAAAAGGGAAATAAAAGTTGCAACCCAGATCATAAACAGAGACCCTCAACAGCATCCAAATCAACAGGGAGGAATGGGGTCGTGTCACTACCCTCAAGCCACCGTGAAAACTCCCCAGCTACCGCCCCTCTCCTGCGTCTAAAATCTAAATCATTGCCATGGAGTTCCTCGTTGTGGTGCTTCAGTATGCCCGGAACACAGTATATAGACGTGGTGGTGGTGCTACTCCTGCTGCTGCTGTATTATGAAGGGAAAGGTCATGTCACTCAGGGTTACATTAGCTTAAGTCTATGCTACTTGATGTTACCTGATGTTACTTGGTATTTCTAAGTGGGTTATACTTCTCTCCAGCAGTCAGATATTAAAGACTTTAGTTTGTGGCTGATCAGAGTCGACTGGAGATTTATTGTTCAATTTGTGTATCATTTCATTTTTAAAGTGAAGTATAGTGAGGTGGTCGGTATAGTGAGGTGGTCGGTATAATGAGGTGGTCGGTACAGTGAGGTGGTAAGCATAGTGAGGTGGTCGGTATAGTGAGGTGGTCGGTATAGTGAGGTGGTCGGTATAGTGAGGTGGTCGGTATAGTGAGGTGGTCGGTATAGTGAGGTGGTCGGTATAGTGAGGTGGTCGGTATAGTGAGGTGGTCAGTATAGTGAGGTGGTCAGTATAGTGAGGTGGTTGATATAGTGAGGTCGATTGTACACACATTAAGAACGATGAACACGCGCGTACATGTGGGCTTATCGCACATACACAAGAAGGAAGGTACACACACACACACACACATTACCTGAACGCTACAAGACCACCTCCGTTCCAACTATTGTATAAAAATCATCAACAACTGTAGACAACTTGTGTGTTAAGTCCTGGCCAATTATCCCTTTTATACTGTAACTACGCTGAAGGTCCGTGTTATCCACCCCCCTCCCTGCCGTGTAACTATGATTAAGTTATATATATATCTTCATAATTTATTCCTTGTCTTTCTCGCTATCTTTCTTTATCCTGTATTCTTGTAGTCTTCTTCTTCTTCTTCTTCCTCTCTCTCTCTCTCTCTCTCTCTTCACTCCAATTGCAAAGAAACCGTCTAAGAACCGTCTATCTATCTATCCTATTAAGTCCCTTGCTGTACACGGCGCCTGTCACACCCCACACATTAGATAAACAACACTTAACTCCTTCAGATCCGCCTGTGGACATGGAAACCCGATAATGTCGTGCAAGATGCTAACACAAAAAGCTCAACTGTGGTAGTGTGTGTGGACGCTTCCTCCTCCTCCGCCTTACTCACTCCCGGACACTATTCTCCTCCTCCTCCTCCTCCTCCTCCTCCTCCTCCTCCTCCTCTACCTCTGCCTCCTCCTCACTCCCGGACACCGTCGCCTCGTCTCAGCGTCGCCTTGTATGTCTCTTGTCTCTTATGGTATTGTCATTACTGGTGCCGCCAACCTCCCTCTCCTTCCTCACTCTCCCTCTTCTCCTTTACTCTCCCTCTCTTCATTTTACTCTCCCCTTCTTCCATTGCTATCTCCTCCTTCCCTTAATCTCCCACTCCTTCCTCGCTCTCACTTTCCTCTTCTTCATCCCTCTCGTCCTCCCCTCACTCTCCCTCTCCCTCCCTCCTGTCACTCCTAAATCCCTCTCAACCACTCTTCAACCATACCTCATTCTCCCCTCCTCCTTCATCCTCCTCTCCCTCCATTACTCTACTCATCTCCATCCCTCATAAGTCATAATCATCTCATTCACTCTCCCTCCCCCGTCCCATCACTCTCTCAGGACACACACACACACACCATGCCCTTGTTATCGGCATTAGAGGCAGTAGTGACGCCACGGAGTATACTTTACGTAACTCCTGGGCTAAGATCATGTGTGTGTGTGTGTGTGTGTGTGTGTGTGTGTGTGTGTGTGTGTGTGTGTGTGTGTACAATTTGAGAAGCCCAGGATATGATGTGGTATTTTTTGTATACATATTCAATTGGCTTCATTATAATTTTGTATTATCGCTTTGGCTGCCAGTTTAGAGATTAGTTACTTATGTACTTTAAACCCTTTGCCACTTCTCATCTTATTATTCGGTCGGTTGATAAGTAAGTCGGTCGGTCAGTCGGTCGGTCGGTCAATTGTCTTTTCATAGTGTTAACAAGTACTGACCATATACCGGTCTCTTGAATGTACAGTACCTGAACATGTGTCAGTGTTGGTCAAGTCTGAACTTTCATGTAGCTCATACTTGATGCTCTAATACTTGATACACTCATACTTGATGCTCTCATACTTGATGCTCTAATACTTGATGCTCTAATACTTGATGCTCTCATACTTGATGCTCTCATACTTGATACACTCATACTTGCTGGTAGATTATCCTATCACGCTGATGTTTACAAGAGATTCATTTCCTTACCTCAGCTGCCTGTATTCAGGAGACAATTTACCTTCCTTTAGTTTTAATATTTGTTGCCTATAGTTAGAATACGCGTTTAAAGACCCTAGTTATTGAAGCACCTACACTAGTCATTGAAGCACCTACACTAGCTATTGAAGCACCTACACTAGTTATTGAAGCACCTACACTAGTTATTGAAGCACCTACACTAGCTATTGAAGCACCTACACTAGTTATTGAAGCACCTACACTAGTTATTGAAGTACCTACACTAGTTATTGAAGCACCTACACTAGCTATTGAAGCACCTACACTAGTTATTGAAGCACCTACACTAGTTATTGAAGCACCTACACTAGTTATTGAAGCACCTACACTAGTTATTGAAGCACCTACACTAGTTATTGAAGCACCTACACATAAACAAGAGTATTGTCCTAGACGTATGCCTCAGTCCAGCCTAAGATTCAGACTATGGCGAGACACGGTGATATATGAAGACACTAAACTGCATTCACACGTAGACATGTTGCAAGGGGTCAAGAGGTCACGTGTTGGTGGGTGGGTGGGTGGGTGGGTGACTCATAGTGTGTTGTGTTGAACTAAAGCTAAGCTGTTTCTTGTGTCAATATTAAATTACGGAGAATACCACACACAAACATTTATAAATACATGTATAAACACACACACACACACACACACACACACACACACACGTAGACATTAAGATCAAGAAATAAATGAACAAAGGAAATCACACAAACATGAACGCATCTATTTATAAAGGGACAACTATGTTAACAAAAACACACACGTGGTTTATGAATCTGTGTGTGTGTGTGTGTGTGTGTGTGTGTGTTTTGGCTTCAAACATAAGGTAATCCTAGAACAACATAGTTTTGATATTTCAGCCTTGTTTATCCACATACTGGTTTAATCCTTCAGTTAACACTAGACTTCCTCGACTCGTCAGACACACACACACACACACACACACACACACACACACACAAACACACTAATTAATCACGAGCAGCCGTTGTGGGTTGTCCTCTCTTACCTGGCAGGTGTGTACTATAATTCTATCGTAATTGAGCTTTAATTGTAACCGGGCTGTATTGTAATTGCACTGTACTTCATGCTATAACTGTACTGTAATTAGTGCTATAGCTGTATTGTAACTACTGTAGTGTAATTATAAAAAGTTTTCAGTAGGGATATATCTGACCAACACACACGAACATAAGAACATAAGTAACTAAGGAGTCTGCAATAGGTCGGTTGGCCTGTGCATGGCAGCTCTAGAGTTACTACCATTCTCTATCATCCATGATTCTATCTAGCCTCCTTTTAAGACTTTCCAGCGTTCCAACACTTACTACAAAGTTGCTAAGCTTGTTCCACTCGTTTACCACCCTATTTGTGAACCAGTTCCTTCCTATCTCCCTCCTAAACCCAAATTTATCCAACTTAAATCCGTTGTTACGAATCCTATCCTGCTCGGATATTAACACCCATGATATACGGACATTTATGATACACGAGACAAAGATAATAGCGAGTTATTGGTAAAGGATATTTGTGACGAGCATATTAATATTTAGAGAGATTTTTTCTTCTGTTTTAGATAAGGATTTTAAAGATGGGGGTGTAGTCTTTCTTTAAATGGGCAAGTGTGTATTGCTCCATGGTTTAACACCTTGGTAACACCTTCAAGAACAATTAGAACAAGTACAAGAACTGCAGTAGTACCAAGAAGAACAAGAACTGAAGAACGTAAACAAAAGTAAAAACGGCAAGAAAGTAAACAATAACAAGAACTCCAATAACAACAACAAGAACAAAAACAAGAAGTGCAAGAACAAGAACAGGAAAAAGAATGCACTAACAACAAGAACAAAAACAATAACTGCAGGAACAAGAACAGGAAAGGGAATGCACTAACAACAACAAGAACAAAAAAAAGTACTGCAGGAACAAGAACAAAAAAAAGTACTGCAGGAACAAGAACAAAAACAAGTACTGCAGGAACAAGAACTTATAAAATGTTGTCGAGTCACCCATGACCTTCCTGAGGAGGGAGGGAGATGCAAGTATCTGGCTATTACCCGGATCCTGTTTCAGAGACCAAGTGACAAACGCGCACTTACCCCCGTTACGCTGAGGCTACACTGAGGCCAGCCAGGGTTTTTATATATACTATTAAGAGTAGTACCTTTGTATTTGTTGCAGCACAGAAGCCACTAGTTATTAAATCCTGTTATCTTTTGTGTGGTTTTGTGTAAGACTGACGTTAGTGTTCCCTTGTTATCTTGTTATCTTGTTATGATAGTTTAGCATTTTCGTTTTGTATTTACCAAGAGCCCCAACTAGGATGTGGGTTTTGAAATCACTAATCTGAGTTATTTGATTACTGTGTTGATGCTGTGGTGTTTATCTTGGTGGTGTTGACAGTAGGGTGAGGAATATATAATGGATTTTTAACTCAGAGGAATGTTTAGTTAAGAAGATAATGGGTGATGGTGATAATTGCCGATTAGTGATATAATTTATTTTGATGTGATTTTATCCTATCCGTAAAATGCTTTGGAATTTCATGGTTAGGTTAGGTTAGGATTAGCTGACGGTCAAACCCATTAACCCTGATTTTCCGAAATACTTTACAGATTATGTGAAATCTCTAATCACCGGTATAAATATTTTCTTTAACATATGCATACATCAAACATATATTGATAATTCCACATATATATCCAAGTACATGTAGACAGACCACATATGTGCCAGTGAAGAGTAATGTACACCTAACACAGATCTTTTTACAATATTCTTATTTATTGACCAAACACAATGTAATCTTCACCCCAAGTGTTCGTGGGTTGCACCTCGCAGTATAACTAAGTACAAGTAAGATAATAATTTCCTCCTACTTTAAACCTGTATAAAACCAGTATAAGTCCCTGACCCTTACATTAACACAGTGAATTATACAACTTAACAACACGGCGCGGTAATGGCACCTACTCAAAGTAATCATATTATCGTCTTATATATGTGTATGCTAAAACTCAGGGGCCATTTGTGGGAATTATTTCTTACTTACTCTCCAACATACACACTACTTAAGTTTTAATTACTTAATGCTGTAATTATGGCAGATAGTATATACTTGTACGTCTGAGGCTGTATAGTCGGTCGGGGTTGGTGGTGAATGTGATGTAAGTTGTTGTCAAGAATCACCACGACGAATCTAAAGTGGAGAGAGAGAGAGAGAGAGAGAGAGAGAGAGAGGAGAGAGAGAGAGAGAGAGAGAGAGAGAGAGAGAGAGAGAGAGAGAGAGAGAGAGAGGAGAGAGAGAGAGAGAGAGAGAGAGAGAGAGAGAGAGAGAGAGAGAGAGAGAGAGAGAGAGAGAGAGAGAGAGAGAGAGAGAGAGAGAGAGAGAGAGAGAGAGAGAGAGAGAGAGAGAGAGAGAGAGAGAGAGAGAGAGAGAGAGAGAGAGAGAGAGAGAGAGAGAGAGAGAGAGAGAGAGAGAGAGAGAGAGAGAGAGAGAGAGAGAGAGGAGAGAGAGGAGAGAGAGAGAGAGAGAGAGAGAGAGAGAGAGAGAGAGAGAGGAGAGAGAGAGAGAGAGAGAGAGAGAGAGAGAGAGAGAGAGAGAGAGAGAGAGAGAGAGAGAGAGAGAGAGAGAGAGAGAGAGAGAGAGAGAGAGAGAGAGAGAGAGAGAGAGAGAGAGAGAGAGAGCCTCCTCACAGTTAGAACATTGGTGCCATGATGGTGAAACTGTACCGAACATAAATCACATTCGAAAGGTCTTCCTCCTCTTTGTCTTACACAGGCCCTCACGCTTGTCCAATACCATCTCCAGGTATAAATACTTTTACCATTACGCTGAAACCCTCGTGTGCGGCGATTGAAATTACGTTACGGACTACTTTATAAAGTTAGGAATCATAATAGGTTAGTTAATTGTTTTCTATGTAACGCCTCCCTTAAAATACACGTTTAAGTGATGACACAAAAACGCCAGCCCTGCTGCGTCGTCATGGTAACATCTCCAGGTGAGGTTACTATGACGACGAACAAGAAAAAGTGGCAGAATAAATGAGGAAAGATAGGATAAAAATAGGCTGTAAATGTAAATAAAAAGACTCAAAATAAAAAAAATATGTTGTAAATAAAACAAAAGACAGAATACAATGACAGTGAAAATGTTGTAAATCATCTTCGCAAAAATCAGGTAAAATAAACTGGGGTGTTTAATCTTCAGGTGGTTCAACAAAGGTATCGGATCTTATCTCGTAAATGAAACACAATTTGTATAGTATTGATTATTTGTGATATAGATCAGGACTTAATTGTTTACCGCTACACCTGGTTCAGTGTACTAATGGACGGTGTTATGTATGAGGCTTACTAATTGGTTCAGAGATCTACCTGTGGCTTTATATCCTCATACCTGTATATTCATTACCACACGTACCTACGCCTACACACACACATGCATATACAGTACTTACATACATATTATACACACACACAACACATGTACGTATACTCACACAAATGCACATACAAACATACACACATGCGTACATATACAAACACACATACACACACACATGCACGTGCATATACATATAGATAGATACATAGATAGATAGATAGATAGATAGATTTTTGTTCGTTTCTAGGGCATATCAAAGTGTTTCATATGACCAAATTCCCTGATATTTTCGTTCACACCTGCAACAGTGTACAGACTCATCCCGTGAACGAATAGAAAGAAAAAGAATCGTTCACAGTCGGTATTCTCAACACTTTTTGCCTTCATATAAATTTTTGCTCGCTTAGACTTTTCGTATTTGCATATACTTTTTTTTTTGCATTCATATGATATGTGTTTGCATATTGTTTGCATATTTATACTTTTTCAATAATTATACTTTTCATTTATAGTTTTTGTTTACCTGTCCTTTGATAAATTTGTAGTTTTTGTTTATGTATATTTTCTGCATTTTTTTACGTACATTCTACATACTTGTCTTCACTATTTATACTTTTACTCCTCACGTATTTATTCTTTTGCCTTCATACATTTTTTGCATACTTATACTTTTGCAGAATTATACATTATTGCTTCTGGTATATATTGTATATTTAGTGCTTTTAAATTCCATGCATCTAATAATACTTTTCACTCACTGATTGGATGTATGTCTGTATACTTTTATCATCGTGTAATCATTCCTTATATATCCGTCAGGTTAAATATTTTGGTCTATAGTTTAACTTTCTTACCCTCCTGGTGAATAATGTTAACCTTTATTTTCCCGGGGAAATAATTTAAAACTTATTTTTCCTCTTTTGGTGATTAATTTCAAAGCTAGACTTTTCACTGTGAGATATTTAAAACTTTTTCTCTCGGCTCAATATTTTTTTTAAAACTTTTATCTTAACTGGTCAAAAATTTTATAAACTATTTCCTCTTCAAGAATAATAAATAATATATAATTTTTTTCCCTTGGTTATAGGTTAGGTTAGGTTAGATTTTTAAAATTTCCTCTTTTTTTTTTACTCTCTACGTAAATAATTTCAACTCCATCTTTTTCTTATATAATTTAATTCCTTTTTCCTTCGTCAGGTAGAAACAGAATGTCCTCCATCGGTTCATCCTCTGACCTTGTGCGATAATTATTTTTGGATTTGCTTTATCGAATTTTGATCTTCCGATAAAAAAAATAATAAAAACTGTAGTTGGGTCTAAAAAATCACATTGCCGGCTTTGACATCGTTATGAAAAAATAAATCAATTTTTTCCGTAGTGTTCTTGGTGGGTGGGTAGGTGGGTCGGTGGGTTGGGTGGGTGGGTCGGTTAGTGGTTAGGTGGGTGGGGGGATGTAAGATAGGTGAGAGGGTAGTAGGATGGCTGGATGGGGTATGTAAGAGGGTGGATGAAAGTAGGTGGAGGGTGGGTGGGTGGAGGTAAGTGGGACGAAGCAGAAGTGGGTGCGAGTGGGGATTGTGAACGATTAGTAAACAAGAGAGATAATGATTGGATATGTGGAGGGATTCGTTTCATAACTCTGGCGCCAAAACACATACTGTACATACATACATACATACATACATACATACATACATACATACATACATACATACATACATACATACATACATACATACATACATACATACATACATACATACATACATACATACATACATACATACATACATACATACATACATACATACTATACATACAGGGTACTCTTATCATCTCGTTCCGGAGTTATTTATACAAGGACACGTGAAACAATGCAGGGAAGTGTTTATTTAAAGGTATTTTAATTATCAGATGGAATTACAGGTAAAGTCAGGGGCTTTTCATTAATATTATTATATACACCTAACTTTCCGGGGAGTGAATATGCAGTATTTAATTCACTGGCATGATTATATTTCTAACCTAACCTAGCCTAACCTAACCTAGCTTGCTCTTAACCTAACCTTACTTAACCACACACACACACACACACACACACACACACACACACACAAACACACAAACAAACAAACAAACAGTACTGAAAAGACTTAACCTCAAACAGAACAAATTAGGACTTATCCAAACAAAACTAATTCAGCAATTAGGACAAGGTAGAACAGCGAGTCTTTCTTACGGCGGCAGAGCAACAAACAAACAAACAAACAAACAAAAACTAAAATAACATGGAAATAAGAACAGAAATAAACAAATGAAGAAAATTGGTGAATAATTGTGTTTATTCACTTAAGTAAAAAAAATCAAAACAATAATATGTGGTATCATAAACAAAACAAAATA
>NW_024718545.1:1531415-1573915 GCF_018991925.1 Homarus americanus
TTAATATTCGTGTTTAAGGTTAGGTTAGGTTAGGTTATTCGTGTTTAAGGTTAGGTTAGGTTAGGTTATTCGTGTTTAAGGTTAGGTTAGGTTAGGTTATTTGTGTTTAAGGTTAGGTTAGGTTAGGTTATTCGTGTTTAAGGTTAGGTTAGGTTTTGGTAAGATGGTGTAATTACGGTGTGATATTCTATCCATTTTTTCTTCCCAGGGAGGAAAAATAAAACTTTAACGTGCACCAAGTAACTCGTGTTACTTGATGGTGAGGGTGTTCTGATGGTGAGGGTGTTCTGATGGTGAGGGTGTTCTGATGGTGAGGGTGTTCTGATGGTGAGGGTGTTCTGATGGTGAGGGTGTTCTGAGGGTTATGGTGTTATGATATATTATCATTATTATCATTATTATTATTATTATTATTATTATTATTATCATTATTATCAGTTTTATGACTGTATGTATCTATCTCACTCTTCATTTGTCTCTTCTCGTTGTGTTCATTTTCTCTCTCATTCTTCTCTCAGTTTCTCTCCTCTCATTATCTCTCCCTCCATCCCTCACCTCATTTCCATCTCAGTTCTCACAAGCAGCAAGAAGATGTTATCAAGAAAACTCATCATGCACTAAGAGACGTAGACTACATTATGTGTTTCCATATACCACACACGAACTTATACCTCGCTGTTGCTGGGAACATGTCATCATTAATATACTGTACATTCACTCGGGTTAGGTTAGGTTAGGTTAGGTTAGGTTAGGTTAGGTTAGGTACCGTATATAAGAACAGGACAGTAGGACTCGCAATACAATAAGCAAACAGTAGAAAAAAGCAGAAAGCAGAGAGAATGCAGATAGCCACTGAGAATATAGATAGAGCAGACAGCAGATGTGGAAAGAGACAACAGAAGAAAAATAAAAAATAGAAGAAGAAGAGCAGACAACTGTAGGAAAGCAGAAAGCCCCCGGGAACAGAGCAAAAGCAGACACTGTCAGGCAGAGTGCACGGGGGTGTGAAAGCAAGGAGCTGAGTGAGGCAACAGATGGAGGGGTGACTGTGTGGGTAGTGAGGGAGAGACAGACGGCGAGTGAGAGACAGACAGGCTTAGAGACATAGGTGCAGGGAGAGAAAGAGAGAGAGACTGGCAGGGTGAGTGAGAGACAGAGACGGCGAGTGAGAGACAGACAGGCTTAGAGACATAGGTGCAGGGAGAGAAAGAGAGAGAGACTGGCAGGGTGAGTGAGAGACAGAGACGGCGAGTGAGAGACAGACAGGCTTAGAGACATAGGTGCAGGGAGAGAAAGAGAGAGAGACTGGCAGGGTGAGTGAGAGACAGAGAGAGTGAGAGAGAGAGAGAGAGAGAGAGAGAGAGAGAAATGTGTGTGTGTGTGTGTGTGTGTGTGTGTGTGTGTGTGTGTGTGTGTGTGTGTGTGTGTGTGTGTGTGTGTGTGTGTGACAAACTGAGTATAGGTGTGAGGTAAGGAAAGAGGACATTTTGAAGGGGAGGGAGTGAGAGGTGAGGGAGGAAGGGTGAGGGGGTGTGTAGGGGTGAGGGAGGGAAGTTGAGAGGTGAGACAGAAGGGAGAATGTGGAAGGTGAGCTTGGGACAGCAGATGGCAGAGAGTGAGTCAAGATTTGGATGGTGGTGGTGGTAGGGGCAGTGGGCGAGGTGGTGATGGGGATGGTGGTAATGATGTTGATAATGGCAGGTATGGATGGTGGTGGTTATGGTGAGGGTGTGGGCAGGTTTACACACACACACACACACACACACACACACAATATCCGGGACGCAGGAACTTGCTTGGCTTCTCTGGGCTGAAGCTCCTCCCTCCCTCCCTCCCTCCTGCTCTTCATTACTATATCAATTATACCTCCATCACATCCTGTACCCGTCACCACAAACTACCTCTCCTCTATATTAACACGCACCTCCCTCCCTCCCTCCTTCCCTCCCTCATTCCAGCTCTCTTTACCTTCCTCCCTACTTCTTCCTTTTTTACCTCCTTCCCTCACTCCTTACCCTCCCTAATTACCCCCCTCTCTCCCTTCTTCCCTACCTAGCCAACTAACTCATTCTCTTTCTTCTCCCCTCCCTCCCTCCTTCTCTCTCTCTTCCTCTCTCCTCTCCACCTCCCACACCCCCCACACCGCCTAGCTCCTTTTGTATCGCCAGCAGATAGATTTAATATATGTTAGATATAGGCAGCTGAGTATGAAATTTGCTTAATCGGTAACGTGGTGTTCCCGACCAAGTCATAATTGGGATATCACAGAAGGCTTTACCCAGCGAGAAACAGGAGCTTAGAACAGCGGACCGGGTAAGCCAGCCATCATGTAGACGAGAGATTATTACCGTCCCATTAATTCCTTTTAGAGACTTGTGGTTCTTTGGTTTTTCTTTCTCGTCAGGTTAAGTTAGTTTAGGTTAGGAAGATTTCATGATACGGTTTTTTTATTATATTCGAGCTGGACATTTTTAGCTCATCATTCTTTTCTTATCTTTCTCTCTCTCTCTCTCTCACTTTTGCCACATCCGTATCTTGAGGAATCTTAATGTGTTATTCATATGTGTCCAGCGGTCAGCTAAAGTCGCCACAACAGTAAAATACCAAGGAGAGATACGAGCTACACACACACACACACACACACACACACACACACACACACACACACACACACACACACACACACACACACACACACACGGAAAAAACCAACAACAATGGTCTGACCTCTTCAGGACTTAATTACTGCAGCAGAATGCACGCACTGCAGACAGACACCAGTCCCCCCACACGCACGCACCCACACACACACACACACATACACACACACACACACACACACACTCTCAAGCACATTATGTGAACAATTCCCAATCCTCATCTCTCTCTAAGCCTTTCTCCTCTCCCTCTCTTCCCTTTCCTTAACCATTCTCTAGCTCTCCTCCTTCTCTTACCAATTCAAGTCTCCTCTCTCCCTTACCTCCTCCTCCTCCTCCTCTTCCTATTCTTGACTCTTTCAGGTCCAACCAATTCCACCTTCCTCTCCGTTTAATATAATTTCTCTCTTCAAGCTCTCATCCACCATCCTCCTTCTTCTCCTTCTCATATATCTTATTCCTCCCTCCCTCCCTCCCTCAACCCACACACATTAGTGATTGGCCACCTTCATATTGTATCCTACACAGGTAATCCAGCAATCTCTGTTCGCCTCACCCTGACTGACACACACATTGATCAAAACAGCTTCTCTTGTATCCTCAGTTTGCAGCTTTATGGCAAAAGGAAGATCAAAAGATAATACGGCGTTTGGTTTATGACGCTTCCAGTAAATAGCTTTTTGAAGTTACCTGTATAAGGAAGGTTTAAATAAGGTAATATTCAAATAATACCTGTAAATATCCCTATTATCTTTCTTCTTCTCTTCTCACAATATTTGCATCTTGTTTGTATTTTTTTTCGGATATTAAACTTTATATTTAGGATATTTTATAGAGGGAATTATATACGGTGAATACATACATATCATGGATCACCTGAAAATTAGACACCCCAGAATATTTCACTTTATCAATAACCACCACCCTAATGATACATGGGGGGGGGGGGGTAGGTTAGGTTAGGTTAGCGTTAGGATGTTAAGTCAACAGGTGGATTATGGGGTTCTTTACAATACCTATAGCAAGACACATTATAAATAGTAATCTGATGTAAAGAAACTTTATAATAATTTTCTTTTTACCAACTTAACTTCTATCATATTTGGAAACTTTGAAATTTAAAATGACTATTACTAAACTTTTTACACTAATTAATACTCGGATAGGAATTGAAAGGTTTTGATGTTTTTGAAGTTACTATTAAATGAAAGTCATATTTTAAAATTACAAGCGTTCTTTATACTGAATTTTATCTACCGGGGAAACTTGTTGAGTACTTTGTGTAGAAACTTTAATATAAGGAACTTTGGTCTTGAGAACTTTGATGCATAGAGAACTTGTTGTACTGGCAAGTTTTCTCCTGGAGACATAATCCATATATAGGTCTTCCTTTTTTCCCTCTACTGAATAACATTTCCTCTAAAACTTTTTAACATGGGAAGAGGAAACAAACTAAATCTCATCTTATAAAAACAAAATGCAGAGTAAATATGCACGTGTGTGTGTGTGTGTGTGTGTGTGTGTGTGTGTGTGTGTGTGTGTGTGTGTGTGTGTGTGTGTGTGTGTGTGTAGAATATACTTATATACAATATACATCTAACAACATACTTCGGTATACATCTAAAATTATACTCGTAAATGCGAACGAAAAGTATACATCTATATACATATAAGAATATACATGAAACATAAAAAATATACCAAAATACTCGCTTGTTACCAGAGCATGAACCGAGTGATAAATCTCAATATCAGACCTTAGTGAGTGAGTGAGTAACTGGGAGATGAGGTGAGGTGAGTTGAGATGAGGTGAGGTGTATCTCGTTAAGCTCAACACGTTCACCAAACTCTAGCGGCTTATGTTGCAAAATAAGCCATGCAAATGCAAACATGAAGTATAATAACGACAGGAGATAAGTTGCCGTGTTGTAGTTTGTATTATGCATGAAGTCGTGTTCTGATAATGACGGAGACCCTGGACAAGGCTGTAGTTTGTTCCTATCAAATGAACAGTTATTTTAGAAGGGTGGTATTCATGGGCAATGTGGATACAGCATACTGCCTCACCTCCCCGCCCGCTGCTTGTGGTTGGTTAGTTTTCTTGGTTGTGTTCAATGTAGCCAATACCCAGTTGATCTGACTTGACTGCTAATGTTATTTTTTTCGGTTTTAAGAGATTTTTTTTCTGAAGAACATCTTGTTATGGCGTTCATATAGTTTAAAGTGAATAATTAATTACTGAATGAGTTATTGAATAAAACGTTCCATTAGTTTACTTTTCAACATAACATTTTATCTTTCCTTTCTCTGGCATATTTATTAAAACGACAATACAGAAGTGAGACAAACGATGTGGTAAACCCAACACAAACGACAAAACACAACACTGACCACATTAATGAAAACATCTTGTGTCTATTTAAGAAAAGATACAGATGCCTTCAGTCAAATCACCCAGACATTACAGCGAGAAAAATATCCTGTACTACTGTAATACCCTACCACTTCCTTGTACCTATAACTCCTGTATCCTGTACTCATACCACTACAGGGAGATGGACTCTGTAATGTACTTCCCCCACCTGTATCTGTTCCTGTGATCCAATTAAGGTATTTATATCACACAAGCTAAATACAACATGACCCATATGATCCTATTTCCTGACCAGAAGCCCTCGTGCTGGAGGTGAGGTGAGGTGTAAGCTCTCATATAATGGTGTTTATTATATGGCTACATGATTATATGACGAGGTAGATGATATATTGATGTACTGAGTGTCATTGTTCATCATATAGTGTCCTAAATGGTGTCTCTTCAGTGATGTCTCTTAAGTGATGTCTCTTAAGTGATGTCTCTTAAGGATGTCTCTTAAGTGATGTCTCTTAAGTGATGTCTCTTAAGTGATGTCTCTTAAGTGATGTCTCTTAAGTGATGTCTCTTTAGTAATAATGATAACAGGGTCTTTTATACACGCCCTCAGTGACCTCTACCCTGTAATCCTTTTTGCGCTACTGCTCACGGGATAAATCTGGGGTGCACTATAAACTAGTAGCTGTCTGCGGTAAAATTTGAAAAGTAATCAATTCTCCTCCTCAACTCCTCCTCCTCCTTTCCTCCAGAACAAACAATAAGAAAACAAAAGACATCACAATACAAATCCCTCATTAAGTTCAACTAATATCTCACCTGAAACTTATACCAGGTTAAACAAATTGTATTTATACCTCCACCTGTATAAACACCTGCTTCTGAACACGAAGCTGAAGCATATTTACATCGCCCTTAATATCTCTACTACCTAAGGACAAGGTCATATAAAAAAGATTGCCTAGATTTTTAATTTATAAGCGTACGAAAATCTGGGTATTTTTTTTTTGATGACCCTGTATTATATGAAGTAACTTGTTGACGAGAAGATATATATGATCACATTATATTTTATGGTGTTTTTATCTGTACGACCTACATAACAGGTCAAATGAAATAGTGTTATTAAAAGTGACGAAGACCACTCTCGTGTGTGTGTGTGTGTGTGTGTGTGTGTGTGTGTGTGTGTGTGTGTGTGTGTGTGTGTGTGTGTGTGTGTGTCATAGGCTCCCAGGATTCCAAGATCGTTCCCAGTCAATGATTACGTAAATTTAAGAACTCGCACAACATAAAAACCTAAAACACTATTGCAGTTTACACACACACACACACACACACACACACACACACACACACACACACACACACACACACACACACACACACACACACACACACACACACACACACACACACACACACACACACACACACACACGTTATACCACAAAATAAATGCTGTTTTATTTATGTCTTTCAATTACAACTTAAAATGAATTATTTCACGCGTCCTATTAACAGGAAAATTATTTGTTCATTAATCATATGTGTTTGAAAATGTTATCGGGATTACTGTCACATATTTCTTGCTCTCTAGAATTCTAATTGAAATAATTATGAATATAAACATAACACTTGTATGAAATATGCTAGGGGTGATGGAGGGGGATATTTATGTTCGGATATACATTAACATCCCGTGTACCGATAGTGGTCCTGGGCACTTTTCGGATTCGATGATTTTCGGAAATATCGTCACATGCGGTGTATTGGTAATGTACGATATATATAGTATAACCAACTGAATTTATCAAAACATTATACACTGATAAAACACACGAGCTATAATCACGAATAAAACAGATATTGGAATGATCGGAAGATTAGACACCCTAGCTTATTTTATCTGATGATTACCACCCTAACGCTAACCTAACGCTAACCTAACGCTAACCTAACGCTAACCTAACGCTAACCTAACTCACATCAGGGCCTAGGGGTGGAAATATAATAATAATAATAGCAATAATAATAATGATAATATAATAATAATAATAATAATAATAATAATAATAATAATAATAATAATAATAATGGTTCATTAATTCCCATAAAGTGATAAAGCTATTCTTCATAATAAGTGATCCAATAAGCTACTTACCCTCACTGGTCCGCTGTGTTAACTTCTCAAACATAACTTTGAACTCAGGAAACTTACAGGTTTTATAACTCTTCAGTGTCAGTATCATACTCTGTCGGAATAAACACCATGATGATGTGAGTGTTCTGGGACTGTGGTGGTGGTGGCAGTGATGGTGGTCGTGGTGGTGGTGGTGGTGGTGGTGATGGTGGTGGTGGTGGTGGTGGTGGTGATGGTGGTGGTGTGGTGGTGATGGTGGTGATGGTGGTGGTGGTGATGGTGGTGGTGGTGATGGTGGTGGTGGTGGTGGTGATGGTGATGGTGGTGGTGGTGTATGGTGTATCTGTGTCTCAGTTACCAGTATTTTGCTTTTCCAAGTATAGATATTTTGGTTAGCTCACGTGTTGCTTATAATAAACTAATACACTTTATATATTGATGTAAAGCGAAAAGATTAGGGAGGATATAGCAACACATGTGATGAAGACGCATAAAATGTATACAGTGTCTCTTCATATGTTCATGGTGACGTCTACCAAGAAATATTTATATTTTTCAACGTATCTAAAACGATGTAACCATTATTTTATATAAGGTGACAATCACATTATTATTGCTGGTATAAATAATTATGAATAAGTTATAACATAATTATAACAGGAAGCCGTTATGCGTGTAATTAGAAGCACTGAGATTATAGTAATTATCTAGACTGATGCTACAATATTAATTGAAGGAAGGCAATTAGTCATCAGTTTTTAAAATCGTAATTCTGTGTGTAGTCTATATGTGTGTACTACTACTACTACTACTACTACCACCACTACTATTACTACTACTATTACTATTAATAATAATAATAATAATAATAATAATAATAATAATAATAATTAACGAATTATTGGAAAAGTTACAACTGCACGAAGGCTGAAAATTTACAATGTGCAGAAATGACTTATTACATACATTGACATGGGGGGGTCGTTTAACAAAAGTTTTCATCAGAGAGAGGAAAGGGAACGTAAATTGAACATACAAATTAATGTTTACAGTGGCTGGCAGGGGCTGGTTTCTTGACCTACTGTTTGAGGTCACGTAGGTCACATGCGCTGAGGTGTTAAACAGCAAACGTGTGTTGCAGTAACTCCCTTACAGCTAGTGTTATGAGGGGACCTCACATAGTGCAGTAACTAAATCACAGGTGTTTTAGTTAACATTCAGATAAACTCACAGGTGATGCTGAGACTCAGGTGAGTTTTATGCTCGACCTTACCTAACTGAAACACATTTCCATCATTCCTAAAGTAACCTGAGGGGGGGGGGGTAACATAACGCTAACCTAACCCATCCTTACAGGTAGCGTTAGGGTGACTGATCTTCAGGTGAAATAAACTAGACTATCTATTCCTCAGGTGATCTAAGTAATCTAGACAGCAATATGTATACTAGGTGAGGGTATTATGTATTCTCACTGGAAGCTTAATTACCAAATTCTTTAAGATGTAAGCAGGTAACAACTAAGAAGAGCGAGAGTTAATCCCAAAAGCCATCGATACAAAAGGAGGCAATGTATCAATAACTGCACTCGTCATCACCAGTTCCCAAATTATAAAGTTGATTTAGTTAGGTTAGGTTAGGTTAGGTTAGGTTAAGTACCTCGCCACAGCTGGATGGACTAGGAGTGTGTCTGAATGCACCCCAGCGACCCCTATGACAAGATTGATGTCATTTCGGTGTAGATTCCGGATATTGCCTGGTAGAGACTGGGTACTAGACGGCACATCTTATCCGTCTTAGATGAAATGTAGACACAATAACCACACGCTACTGAAGTCACGAATATAGTTGTTTAATGATAGATAATGGATGCCTTTCTGAATGGTAATTATTGATGTGTCAGGGAGGAGGTGGTGTCAGGAAGTGATGTCAGGGAGGAAGTGGTGTCAGAGAGGAGGTGGTGTCAGGAAGGGTTTACAATGCCTCATAATTGTCTGGTAACACTGTTGGCTGCCGATCCATTTATATAATGTATTCAAATTAGAACTGGAGTGTTGTCCCTGCTTCCATTAGCTGGTGAATGTGGCATTACCAGCGGCCTCCCAACACCCTGCCACCATAGCCTGCCAACACCCTACCACCATAACCTGCCAACACCCTGCCCTCATAACCTCCTCACATCTACGTCTTCCTACCAGTTTATTGGTGTTTGAGGATAGGGAGGAGGTCTGTGATTGGTTGAGCACAAGGATGAGAGAAGTGTGATTGGTTTTTGTACAAGCAGAAGTGTGAGATGTGATTGGTTTAGAGCAATAGTAACAGAGGTATACTGTAAGTTATTGGTTAAGTTTATAGAGAAGAGAGCTTGGATTGGTCGAGTTAAAGATGAGAAAGTGCTGTGATTGGTTAAGTTTATAGAGAATAGAGCTCTGTGATTGGTTAAGTCTAATGGTAAGAAAAAACGTGTTTGGTTATTAATTAATAGTTAATGACCACCAATACAAACTACGAAGACAACCTTCCATAACCGAGTGATTGATTGGCCAATGGGCTCCAGTTATAAAGATCCTTAATCCTAATAGGCTCTTGTTCTAATGGACCCCCATCCTTAAGGTTAGGTTAGGTCGGGACTATGAGAACAAGGGCCCATTACAGCCTGCAACGTTCATAATTATCATCCATTATTCTCGTTTCCTAATAAGTTTCAACACCTCATCTTATACGAACACAAATGTTGAGTCACACAAACAGTAAACACAAGAGAAGACACAACACGAGGCAACATTTCTCAACTAACATTAACATTCTCTTTGATAATATATTAAAAAAAACACATTACATCATAACTGTACCGGTATGCGTTATTCCCTGGCTAATTGTGCAACATTGTGTCCTTGTGTTTACTTTCTGTTGTGCTCGTCGACTGAGAGTTCTCTTGACACTATTAAGTAATATATAATGAATATAATAACAAGATGAAATAACTATGTCACTGTTTTCATCGACAATCAGTTTATCCTTTGACCATTTGGGAAATTCGGGAGTAAATGAATATCGTCCAGTCACATAACAAGAGACTGAGACCTAGTTGAGGCAGGGTACGGGATACACGGCGCTGATCACATAAGGTTAGCTGAAAACGAAGGTAATGGTCGCATTTTGGAACCGTTTGATGTTACTAGTCATACAAAACCTTCGAGAATAACCTAAAAGAAAATATAACTCATTATCAATACACATTACAGTAATTAACGTTACGGTAATACCTCTTAGTACACAGGTGATTAAGTTAAAGCCGACTTAGTGAGGACAGGTAAGGGGGGTGTAATTAAAATCTATGTAATTACAGTAAATGGATTTACTTTAACTTAGGGGTCGTTGCTCCCATGAAGTTGAGAGTGTACAGGCTAGCTTATGTACACACACACACACACACACACACACACACACGTACCTTAATCTGTTCTCCTGTGATCAATGAAATAAGTTCTAATTCCAAACTAAGTCATTCATAAGAACTGGAGTCTAGTCTTATTGGTCCTTATTCTAAGTGATACTCGGTCTTGGTTATCCTCAGTCCTTCTGGCTCTTAACTCCTCATGGTTCTCGACTCTAATGATCCTTTACAACCTAAATGGTTCACTCCCTCCAAATCATAATAGGTAGATGTCCCTATTAGGACTTGGGTTCATTAGCACTGGGGCCCAATACGACGTGGGCCCATTAGAACTGAGGCCCTTCAACATCTTAGATCATTAATATTAACCTGAGGAAGACAGTGATTGGAGAGAGAGAGAGAGAGAGAGAGTGTGTGTGTGTGTGTGTGTGTGTGTGTGTGTGTGTGTGTGTGTGTGTGTGTGTGTGTGTGTGTGTGTGTGTGTGTGTGTGTGTGTGTGCATCAAACTCCTCTGATGACGTAACCCTCTCGACACTAATAATTAAGTTCGCCCAGGACATGACACAAGGCTGAGGTCACGGTGTGGTGCCTCGCCTCCGCCCTGGCTCACCTGTTTCATTCCTAAGGTTAAATTTAGATTAGATAACCTGATTATTAAATATCCTATCGCTACTTAGGGGATTAGGTTAGGTTAGGTTAGGTTAGGTTAGGTTAAGTTGGGTTAAATTAGGTTAGGTTCGATTTAGGTTAGGTTATATTAGTTTTTGTTATGTTAGGTTTGGTTAGATTAGGTTTGGTTAGCTTTACGTGATTCAAGAAATATTACCAGGTATAAAATTCTTTCATAAGTGATGAAAATTTGCAAAGAGACAATACGAAGGTTGAACTGGACAGGTGAAATGCAATTAAAAGAGAGAATCCATCCTTAACTTTAGTGTTTTCCACAACAGACCAGCCTCAAGTCTCCCCACCACACCCACACCTCCCACCACACCCACACCTCCCACCACCTATACTTAAATCACAAGCGCTTCTTACGACCCCTGTCTCCCCTGCAACACCCTTACCTCCATGTTCTTCCCCTCACCACCAAACCCTCAGAGGGGAGACACAGTGTATTTCCCCTGTCCATTATAAATCTTTCCCTAAAATCCCTGTATCTTACTCTACCTTCTTAGGTCTCAGAGGGGAAAACAGTGTGTATTTCCTCTATTTTCCCCTCAATCTGTCCTCCAGCTCCTCTTATTCTTCTACTTTTTCCATTCCATTTTCTCTATCACCTGTCTCCCCCCCCTTTCCAGTATACTCACCAGGCAGCCCGTCACCCCTCCCATCCCCTCCTCGTCCCACACCCTCTCGGTCACCCACATGGGGTCATGCACTGCTGGTGATGTCTCCCGCACCACCACTGATGATCTCAACAGAATCTCTCTATCCCTATCTGTCTGTCTGTCTCTCTCCTCTTCCCTTCTGACTCATAGACCGCAGTCGTATGTTTTTCTTGTGTTAAATACAGATGTTTAATGTTATGGCTATGTATGACTCTGCAGTGTGTGTGTGTGTGTGTGTGTGTGTGTGTGTGTGTGTGTGTCCTTAGTTGTAATAAATCCCAGTAATGTAATTATACTTAAGGATCACTTCTCACCTCAGTCTACCACGAACAAAACTAAGTACAAACAAACACACACACACACACACACACACACACACACACACACACACACAACTCGGTGACTCTCTAATGCTCACAATCTCCTTCCCGGAGTCCTATCGATAGTGAACACGAAAATGTCTGCCGAAAGCTCGCGCCCTCCCACTAACCTAACCTCCCCATCCTTGCACCTCCCCATCCTTGCACCTCCCCACCCGTCTCCCTTTTCCACTACCTACCACCACAACTATCCTCCCCCAACACCACCCACCCTTCCACTACCCTCTCTCCACGCCACACCCCCACCCATCTCCCCATCCCACTACCTCCCTGCCACCTCCACTATCCTTCTCCAACACCTCCAACCACCCCCCCACCCCCACCACGACAACAACCCCGACCTGACGTGAGAGGGACAAATACAACTATTGGCTCGTCCCGGAACTCGCTGTCTCCGGCGTCCAGCGAGAGAGGTTCTAAATCTCTCTCCCTTGAACTGGTTGACGTCTTACCCCGTCTCCCCCGTTCAACCAGCCCCCTCCCTCTCCCTCTCCCATCACCACCTGAGGGGAGGGAGGGGGAGGTACTAGATAGAGGAAGAGGAGATTCTAACGATATGGAGAAGGAAGATGAGGAGGAGGAGGAGGAAGGAAAGGAGGAGGAGGAAATAGGAAATAGAGTAAGTAGAAAAACCCAGAATCAGGACTCGAGCTCACTGGGTAGTTTGATATATGGGTTGGGCAGATATATGAGTGATATAGGCTGGGTGTAGACAGGGCTGGGTGTAGACAGGACTGGGTGTAGACAGGGCTGGGTGTAGACAGGACTGGGTGTAGACAGGGCTGCCTAGTATGAACCAATAATAGGATCGCTGTAATAGCCTTCATACTTTTGTTCTCATATACTCCTTGGCTTGATTCTCCTCTTGGCTTGATTCTCTCCCTGGTTTGATTATTTCCCTGGCTCGATTCTCTCCCTGGCTTGATTCTCTCCCTGGCTTGATTCTCTCCTTGGCTTGATTCTGTCCCTGGCTTTATTCTCTCCCTGGCTCGATTCTCTCCCTGGCTTGATTCTCTCCCTGGCTTGATTCTCTCCCTGGCTTGATTCTACCTTGGCTTGATATACTCACCTGTCTTGATATACTCTCTGGCTTGGCTTACTCCCTGCTGCCTGTTGTCCTCCATCTCGGGTCGCCTTGGTGAACAGGATCTTAAAGGGGGGTGGGGGGGGGGGGTTGGTAAAAAAAAGTGAGCTTCAAATACGAACGTGATTTGAATACCAATAACCTGATTCCCGGCCTCACTGATCTTATTACCTGCCTTACACTTTACCTGTCTCTCTCTCTCTCTCTCTCGTCATTCTACTTCCCCTTGTTACTTTTGTTCTTTTTATTGTTGTTATTGTTGTTGTTGTTGTTCTTCTTCTCCTCCTCCTCTTCCTTCTTGTTCTTCTCTTCTTCCTCTTCCTTCTTGTTCTCCTCCTCCTCCTCCCCTCCTTCTTCCCATTCCTAGTCTTATTTACTATTACCATTATCACATTATTTCCTCTGGAGTGAACCTCTGTACTCACCATTACTCTCCTGGACACATTATCTTCCTCGCTTAATGGAAATAAGCTTATAAAAGCGACTCCCCTCCTGGGCTATCTTGGGTTGAACTGACTTGATGTTTACCCTAAATTCAGTTAGTGTTAAGTTGGCCAGTTTGTTTTGTATACCTGCAGTCTGTATGTATATCTGTAGTCTGTATGTATGTCTGCAGTCTGTATGTATACCTGTAGGCTGCAGTTTGTATGTATTCCTGTAGTCTGTATGTATGTCTGCAGTTTGTATGTATACCTGCATTTTGTATGTGTGTCTGCAGTCTGTATACATTGTTTTTATACCTCGTACTGTCGTTGTATATACGAGTACAGTATATATATAAATTTTTCACTGTTTATGTACATTATTTGTATACTTTACACTGTCTATGTACTGTCCATTATTTATATAACCCCCATTATGTATATTATTTGTATACATAGAACACAACACACATATATACACACCAAGTTTCATCAAAAGAAAAAAACAACATATGTGACCCAGGCAGCTGTAGACTGATTGACACACATATAAGGCTTGGACAGTATAAGGCTTAAATAATACTAAGTCAACTTCATATTACGGAAAAATGCTGAACAGAACACACAATTTCAACCACTAAAAGACCCCAACAAATTTAAGATTACATTAGGAAGATATTTTGACCTCCGGCTTTGACCTTTGACCTCTGACTTATTGTTATGTGATGTCGATTAACCAACTTGTCTGTCTGTCTGTCTTGTTTCATCGATTGGCTATGCAGTTTGGGAGGATTTTTTTTTTTATGTTAGAAACCAAAGAACTCGGTCGTGTAATCACATGCAAGGCGGGTAAGTACTGTACACAAACACACTGTCACAGAGACGCCAAACACACATAAAACAGCCAAACAAACACAGACAAAAACACACACAGCACACACACACAACCACAAGCTTATGTATTATATTCACACATACATAAAACATGCATCCACATACACACACCAACTCACGAAAAACACACACACACACACACACACACACACACACACACACACACACACACACACACACACACACACACACACACACACACACACAAGACGCAGGGAGTAGCTTTAGTAATGCTCGTCCCAGCCAGAAGAATAAACCCAACTGTACAGATAAACACAGCCAAGTTTATATTCCTGGGGATCGTCAACACAGCCAGAGTTGAATAAATATTGTTCCTGGTAGTGGCAGAATCATGAGAGAGAGAGAGATTTAGGCTTTATGATATATTTGTATATTAAGAAATTACCGTTGATATATTTACTCTAATAAACCTATCGTTGATCTCGGCTGCACATAGAAAATAGATTCATTCACTGCCTAGCCTAACCTAACCTAACCTAGTCGTGGAAGGTGTTCATAGATTCTGTATTTTGTATTCCCACTACTCTCGGTAACTTAACTCACTCACTTCTCCATACCGATTAACACACACACACACACACACACACACACACACACACACACACACACACACACACACACACATTGCTTGCATTCCACAGCTAGATAATGTTTGGTTTGAACATGAAAGCATAATTTCAACCTTTAATATTTAACTCTATACTTAGTGAGCCGACCACCAGCTGATTTCCATCCCGGCTCGGCCCGCCTCACTAATGACACCTAAATAAATAAATAAAGAGATACTGTGGCTCCGTTTAATAATGACAAATACAGTGACTCATACAGTGACTTAATTTAATAGACAAATACAGTGATTTATACAGTGACTCAATTTAATAGACAAATACAGTGATTTATACAGTGACTCAATTTAATAGACAAATACAGTGACTCATTTAATAGACAAATACAGTGATTTATACAATGACTCAATTTTATAGACAAATACAGTGACTCATACAGTGACTTACTTTAATAGACAAATACAGTGATTTATACAATGACTCAATTTAATAGACAAATACAGTGATTTATACAGTGACTCATACAATACTTCCGTTAAATAGACAGCCAAGTTTTTACAGAACATACCTTGGCGCTGTGTAGGATTCTGGCCTTGTGACATCTGACCTTAACCTGTAATGGTGACCCCTGGCTTTGACCTGTAATGTTGACCTTGATCTTTATTGATTCTGCCTTGACCTATAAGGGTGACCTCTGACCTCGACCTGTAATGGTGACCTCTGGCTTTGACCTGTAATATTGACCTTGAGCCTTTATTGATTATTGACCTGTAAGGGTGACCTCTGACCTCGACCTGTAATGGTGACCTCTGACTTTGACCTGTAATAATGACCTCTGACATTATTTCTTCAATAATTAGAATAATGCTTTTCACTGGTCAGCTTCTAAATTTTAGTCATAACACACACACACACACACACACACACACACACACACACACACAGATAGTGTAAAATATATAACTTCCTAATATATTTACATTAAAACTATACTCCCGTTTCCTTATATTCCCAGTGACAATATTCTGAGTAATATCACCCTCTAGTATCTTACGTGACAAAGGCAAGACACAGCCTTCCTCCGTCTCCCCGTCTCATCGTTTCATCCAATCACAAGCTCTATTGGTTTCTCCGAGGTGACAAACAACACCAGGTTGATGTCCTTCACTTTTCATTACATTTCAGTCACTTTTATATTAATTTCGTACGTTTTTCACCACTTTTCACTAAGTCTTTTTATACAACAAAGACATCAGTCAGAATCTCCCATAGTTGTCCGGGTTTCTCACCAAATCTAATTATCTCGTTAAGGGAAACGTTAACTTAAGCGAATTTCATTATAACTGGAAAATCTGACAGTGATTTGAGTGTTTCTACTGTGACGTCACCAGCAAAGTGTGACTGGAATGGGTCTACTGTGACGTCACCAGCAAAGTGTAACTAGTGTGTATATACTGTGACGTCACCAGCAAAATGTGAGGTTATTTTGTTTACAGTAGGTGCCCGGTTAAGGGGGGGGGGCCTTGGCTTTCCAGAGGCTCTTGTGATAATAATTTTCTTTAAACTAGAGATATGAGACGTCTTCTAATTGGCTCATTAAAGCTACGACACATAAATTGTTTTCAAAATGGCGTCACAACAAGCTGAGGACTCACGGTGAACCACAGCTCAGATTAATTTTCCACATGGATATTAACCTAAACTAACCTAACCTAACCTAACCTAACCTAACCTAACCTAACCTAACCTAACATAACCTAATCTAACCTAACCATCACTAACACTAACTTAACCTTCCCGGGTAGCCATTAGGTCGATTAATAACTCAGGTAAAATAAACTGAGGAGGGCCTATCTTCAGGTGATCTGGATAATGGCATATTCTTACACTTGGTTCCAATAATGTCACTCCCTGTACTACGTAATTAACACCATTAAGGCATAACAAATTATCTTAACCACAAACAAACAAACAAATTAAGATATATTTAGTCAGGTTGATTAGTCCTAAATATATCAGGTAGTTTAATTGGGTATTTAGCTCATTGAGACGGCCATATCCCAATTTGAATGTGTGGGTCATTAACCAACGTTCATTAAGTGTTATCTTACCACAGGGAGCTAATTAGGTGTTTCAGGTGCCGGGATTATTAAGCACTAATTAGGTACTACAATTAATAGGTTTATTAAGCAGCTTTTACTTAGTCTTTTCACAGTACAACACAACACAACACAACACAATACACAACACAACACAACACAACACAACACAACACAACACAACACAACACAACACAACACAACACAACACAACACAACACAATAACAACACAACACAACACAATACAATACAACACAACACAACACAACACAACACAACACAACACAACACAACACAACACAATAACAACACGGTACACATAATAATAATAATAATAATAATAATAATAATAATAATAATAATAACATAACATAACATCGACTACTAACATAATACTCTACTGTGTAATTTATGTGGATTCAGTCTACTGCAAGGCCGACTAAGACTCGAGACCAATGAAATCATTAACTAACACACAACCTCGTCCTCCACTGAGTTATATCTCCAGCTACTGAATCATGAATGTAACTGGATACCAAATAATTATGCCCACTAAGTTTTATTTTTTCCTAACACCTTCCGCGCTGTTGAATCATAAAACATATTGCCTTGAGGGTGATGAACTGATGCTTGAGGTGTGAGGGAGGGGGTGTGTGAGGAATAGTAGAGTGTGTGGGGGAGGGGGGTAGGTTTGTGGAGAAGTTAAGGGGAACAGACAGCAGCACACCCTCAGCAGAACACAGAGAGCAGCACACCCTCAGCAGACAGCACATTCTCAGCAGAACGCAGACAACACAATCTCAGCAGACAGCACATTCTCAGCAGAACGCAGACAACACAATCTCAGCAGACAGCACACTCAACAGAGAGCATACCCTCAGCAGAACACAGACAGCAGCACACCCTCAGCAGAACACAGACAGCGTAATAACATAATCTTTTAACTATAACTAAACTATTCTGGAGGTGGTTTTATCTACCTGGCTCTCACCTGTTTCTCGCCCTTTATTAAATCTTGTTCAATCCCTACAGTAATTATTATCACCTGGGGAGAAGAGAGTCCTAATCTTTCTCAGCGTGTGTGTGTGTGTGTGTGTGTGTGTGTGTGTGTGTGTGTGTGTGTGTGTGTGTGTGTGTGTGTGTGTGTGTGTGTGTGTGTTACTGGGATATAAAAACAGAACATAAACTTTGATATACATAAAGATATAACTCAAATCTCTTCACTGATTGGCTGACAGGAGAGACGGCGTGAAGTATTTCTTTCTAGTAATCTAGTAGTTGATGATGCCTCGTAAAATGCCTAAGAGGGGCATTATAATCATGTTGATGCAGGAATAAGTCTCCCAGCTCCAGATTATTTTGGTATTAATGAGGAAAAATACGATCATCTCTCAGTAATCAGCTTAGACTTGTACTCTCTCGTCCCCGCCAATGCAACATAAACATCGATCTTGTAATATTCAGGATTTAGTGTCAGTTTACAGCCGTCAAAGACAGTCTGACATACAAAAGCACCTGATTCTCCCTCTCCACCTGCCCTGTTCAGTACACGAGCTCAAACATATGGCTCTCTGTACAGTATATAAGATGTAATATACAGACGGTGGGATACAGAAAACTTTAGCTATTAACGAAGAAAAACGAGACACAAAGATTTAAGAGGAAAAAACACAGTAATAATTATTTTTTCTAAAGAAGGAAATAACATAGTAGTGATAATTATTCTTCTTTCTTTCTCTCTTCCTTCCTTCTCTTGTGCCATTATTCTTTCTTGCGTTAATGGTGTTTCGTGTAAGCCAGAGGAGAGGAAGCCGCCCTATTAGAAAGACTTACTTGAGCGACAGAAGACTTCACACCCACACAGTCACACTAACCCTTTATAATTGTTCTCAGTTTTCAAACTCATGGTGATCAAACTCAATTGCAACGACGGATGCAACACAGTGTTAAACTTAAGGGGGAAACTGTGATATTAAGTGTCATTTCTGTCTGTCTGTGTGTCTGTCTGTCTCTCTGTGTGTCTGTGTGTCTGTTTGTCCATCTGTTTCTGTCTGTCTGTTTGTCTCTCATATAAGAATGTGACAACAAATATATTGAAATTCTGTAAGATGTATAAATATTTTGTGATTTAATTATTAGAGAGAGAGAGAGAGAGAGATTGAAGCGATGAAGATAAACAAATACATCTCAGATTGTTTAACATGCTGTGTGTGTGTGTGTGTGTGTGTTTCCGGAAAATTCTATTTTAAGCTGCGATTAAAAGCAGAATGAAGAAGAGAAAAAAGAGAAGAGAGAATAACGAAGAAACAAGAAAATAATGGAAGATAAATCCAAGAAAAAAGAAAAAACGTAGACATTGAAGAAAGAAGACGTGAAAAAGAAAAACAAAGAAACGAAAAGAGGAAAACACTCAGAAGAAGCAGCTCATTCACCTCTCAAGAAGAAGAAGAAAAATCTCACATAAATACTAAGGACAAAGTATAAGACACCATTGATGTTTATCTTCCCACGTCTTGTTAGGACCAACAGCTACCTCCTCCTCCTCCCCCTCTTCTTCCTCCTCTTCCTCCTTCTTCTCCTCCTCTTCTACCTTCTTCTCCTTCTTCTCCTCCTCCTCCTCACCCTCCTCCTCCTACCTTTCCTCCCTTCTCCTCTCCCTCCTCCTTCTCCTCCACTTCCTCTCCTCCTCTCCCTCCTCCTCTTCCCTTTCCTCCCTTTACTTTTCCTCCTCTCTTTCCTCCCTTGCTCCTTCTCCTCATCCTCCCCCTCCTCGCTTTCCTCCTCTCCCTCTCTTTCTCCTCTTCTTCTCTCTCCTCCTCTCCCCTTCTTCCTCTTCCTCCCCCTCTCACCTCCCCTCTGTTTATATTCCTTTCTTTTTTAACTAGAGAAGTTATTGTTGTGAGATACCACTACCTGACGCCTCTCTCTCTCACATACATACATACATACATACATACTAAAAAACTAACACTCACCAACATACACAATAAACACACACACACACACACACACACACACACACACACTCTCCGGTGCCGTGGAATATCAGATTCTTGTTTTCATTCATAATATAGTTAAGTGTATCTCTCCACGTCATATTAAAGAGCAGAGTTTAGACTGCCGGAGGTCCCTACAGTGTTTCTGAAGACTCGTGACCACTTGAGCGGCTGGATACATCACGGGACCTAACCTAACCTAACGTAACCTAACCCCCAGGTAGCTTTAAGGTGCTTAGCCATCCAAAAAATAATATACAAATTAGGGAAGGAGGGAATCCACCCCGCTTGCCTTTTCCCCCTCACTTCCCCTCCTCGTCGTTACCTCCCCCCCCCCATACACCTGGCAGGAGAGCGGGGTACCTTTTTTCCACCTTTTGACATTACCCCGGCCTCTGGAAATCATTAGTTTCATTTTCTTGAGGTCTCTTGTTGCCTCTGCCGGGACCAACATCCTGTAGAAGGGAAGGCCTAGTGGCTGGCTGCCCTTTGGAGTGTGAGACGACCTTTCTGCTGGAGACCTGAAGGAAAGGTAGAAGATATTATTTGTACGTGTGTGTGTGTGTGTGGTCTTTTAGGTGTTAATATTTTAAGGGGAACCTGAAATATTATTCTTGTGGTTTTTTAGGGAATTTCACTCACTGAGTTATCAGTATCAGTGATATTATTTATCACTAAATCGTTTTGAAGATGAAGAAGAACTTGAGGGAATATTTTCTTTATTTTCTTCCTCCTACTTTATGTCATATTTATCAATTATTCTCTTCACTTTGTCTTTTGCATATCTCCTGTTATTACCTATAGCCCTTGTCATCTTTATCATGTATTTCCCCATTATTGTCTCCACTCTTTATGTCATATTTATCTTATATTCCTATGATTACCTTTAGAAAAATATCGAACATAAAGAATAATTAGAGGAGGAAATGTTAAGGAGAAGTTGTTACCTGCGGCGGGAGGTGAGCCCAGGTAACTCCTCAGGAATAACACATTTGTTTTTCCTCATTTGGAAGGAAAAAAAAATATTCGAATTTTTCTTAACTAGATCCGCCTCGAGTTGTTCTGTTGGAGGGGTATAGGGAGTAGGGGGGGGGGAGGAGGTGTATGGAGGGACGGAGAGAAAAGGAGGGAAGAGGTGGTATGTGGAATGACGGAAACAGGAGGAGTAGGGAGGAGGAGGAAAGTAGAGGATATACAGTAGATGTGAATGGACGGAGGTGGAGAGAGAAGAGGAGGGAGGAAGAAGAGGAGGGAGGAAGAAGGGAATAACTATCTATTAAAATAAAGATAAAAAATACAGTAGTGCCTAATGTATAATACGTCAGTGATGAAATTGTAAATAAACGACTTGTGCCTTTTAAGAGATTGTGATAATTATATAAAATACATCAGGGGTAAATTCCGCGTCACTGTTTTATTAATTCTTGTATTTCTGCTGACGTACACTCCAAGATGGGGCTGTCTCTACGTGAGTGTGGAGGAGAGGAGAGGAGAGGACAGGAGAGGAGAGAAGAGAAGAGAAGAGAAGAGAAGAGAAGAGAAGAGAGTCGTTTAGCGTACAACATACAGTCATCAACAATAGAAATATTAAGAAATATATGTCTCATGGCCGCGAGAAGTAGCCAACCGTTGATACCAAATAAACGTGACAAGAAGAAGTTTATTTACCAAGTAGCAGGAAATTAGGTCGTGGGGGAGAAGGAAGTGAGAAAGAAGGAAGGAAGAGAGGAGGGAAGGAAGAACGGAGGGAGGGAAGAAGGGAGAAGGGAGAAGGGGAGGAACGAGGGATGGAGGAATGAAAGAGGAAAGGATAGAAGGAAGGAGGGAAATAAAGAAGGAAGGAGGGGAAACACATTCTCTGTTTCCGGTTGACGGGTTGCAGTGTTGCGTTACTCCTTGCTCCACCAAGACATCGCCAAGGAGAACGGTAATAGGCGACACAGAAAAGGCATTAGAGCAAAGTTCTTCACAAGTCTTATGTATTTACTTTGCATTACCGTGCTGGGTACAAACGAAGTGACGGCTCTCTCCTCTTGTATTCTTCCTCGCCGGGTCTAGTTTAGTGTTGTCTATGTAATGTTTGTCTCAGTTAATGGTTTTTTTTTTTGTATATTAAAGGATCTTGACAATTACAACAGAGGTATACTGGTTATTCGTAGTATTTACACAGGTGGTTAATGCTGCGTCTTTCACTATAGAGGTATACAAGATTATTTCACCACTTTAACGCTAACCTAACCTAACCTAACCAAACCTAACCTAACCTAACCTAACCTAACCATAATCTAACCTTCCATCCTCAAGGGAGTAAGTGGTTAATGTCTCACAGGTCGTATCTGAAGACTGCCGTGAGAACTGACCCACAGGAAACCACTAATATTTCATTGGTCAACATCCATGGTCCTGGTCACTTGGTTCCAGTTAGTAGTACCGCACGTTTATTATGCCTCGTGATGAGTGATGGCCACGTTCACTTAACGAAACGACAGTGATTAATCTAGACGGAAATCCTTGAGCACTTTTATGGGTTTGGTGACTGTTGTGTCTGGTGACCGTCCAGTAAGGCAACAGCAGCTGGCAATCCGTCTCAGGACACTGCAGGGATGTTGATGAATATAGACAGGTTGTGAAATATTCTTCGATATGATACAGTGTGTTGACATGGTGTGTGATAAATTATACTAAGTGAAATTGGGTATTTTATTAAGTTAACGGGACACAGAGACTCAGTCGTTAATTATTGTCAGGTAGACCAGGTGAAAGTCCATCACTTACTCAAATATATTATGGAGTACAGAACAACACCGACAAGAAACAAAATCATCCTCCACTCATACATTATTCTACAACACCTTCACCACCACCTGCTGTAACTCATTAACCTGGAGGTGTGGCTGACACGGGGCGCACCTCTCTTGAGTGTGGCGGATGACCCTCGAAGACCAGACACCACATAGGGCACTCTCCTCCTGATGGAGTAGATAGCAGGCGGTGTCTCGGCTCCAGGAGTGACATGGAGGAGGGTTGAGGACGTCAACTGCCGGGGCAACATCTCAAGGATCGACGTGTTCATCCATCGACCCGCTCTCAACACTGTGGACTCAGCACTTGTGGCACAATACTGCAGATATTAACTTATGAGGCGAGAGATGAAAGGTTCTTAGGTTTATTCCGATGTATACAGGATTAATCTTGTGTGTGTGTGTGTGTGTGTGTGTGTGTGTGTCACTAAACCGGGATAATCACTGGTTAAGCTTTAAAAAGCAACTGTATTTTTTACCTAATGCGGATAATTTTTTCTTAGTTTATTAATACAGTTTAATGGTAAAATGGTAACATTTGCTGAATTTCATTTAAGACGTCGTTTACCGTCAGTAAATTTAAGTAAGATTAGGTTAGGTTAGGTTAGGTAGGTTATGTATGAAGCTGAATTAGGATTATCTATATGATCGTTTATGGCCAGTCAGAAGTTCCCCTCCCTTCCCCCCTCCCAAAAAAAAGAAGAAAAAGTTATCGCTTTTAGGCAATCATTCTTATTTAGAGTATTCACACATACACGATATCTGTAAATATATACATATATATATATATATACACACACATACATATATATATATATATATATATATATATATATATATATATATATATATATATATATATATATATATATATATATATATATATAAATACTGTAATGTTTGCACTGTGTTTATATGTGGATATATTCATGTAATCCGGATGAATGAGGCAGGAGGCCGCCACACTACAGGTCTGGACCAACAGGGCGGCACAATGGGCACAATAGAGCAGCTCTCCTCCCTGATCACCGCGTCCATCTTGGCCTGTGTGACGCCCATCTCTCTCTGTTGCTGTCTATCTCTTGTCATGTGACGGTCTCCTCCTCCTGCCCTGACATATAACACAGACTGTCTCCTCCTGCTCTAGGTCACCATACCACGTGTAGTGTAACATTGTATACCTTATCCCGCTGGTGTGTGACTGAGCATGTGGACGAAAAACTCTTACCGCGTTTTGTATACAAGGTGAGGCAGATGTATAAAGGTATATTTATCTTAATTACTTTACCTGTGTTATTTGATATTATTATATTGTTCATTTTAAATAACATTGCACGTTATGTTTAGATCACAGTAAGTGGTGTTTACAGTAATGATCTGTTATTGTCTTACTTCCAATATCTCTATATCCTTTTTTGACTTACAGATAGATAGATAGATAGATAGACAAGTGTACAGGTAGTGTAATACTAAAGGTGTGACAGATACCTGGACTAGTAATAGGTGAGTGGTGGCGGTAGGAGCAGGAAGTGAAGCCTCCCGCGGCCACAGGCAACTCACCTGCCCGCCCTTACAGGTGATCAAAGCATCTGGCAAGTCACTCAACCCGAGCTTTTAATTAACCGCTAACACAACTTTTTTTCGTGTTTTTTTTTTTTTTTAGATTTCATTTTGAATATAAATGTGGAGAGAAAATATTGAAGTTAATTATAAACGGAAATAAATGTGTTGTGTATTATTAGTGAAGGTGACAACGAGACTTACCTGGGCTCTACCTGTCATTAATATTAATTTGAAGAAAAAAAATCTTCCGGTCGACATTGTCATTAATAATCATAAAGTAAAATTGTAATATAATTTAAATTCATCTTGTTAAGCTACCGAGGTAAATGGCAGTGGAATATAGAATTGCTTTCCTTCTATATTTCCGTTGCCTGTCTGTCTGTCTGTCTGTCTGTCTGTCTGTTGTCGTTGTTTGTACTGTCAGTTGAGAGTATTATAGCATTCCTTCACCTATCCCAGAGTGATCTAATTTGATGTTTTTAGTTATTGATGATTAGTGTAGTTAATATGCTTGACTATACGCGCTTAGAGACCCTCAGTTGTTTAAGATCAACAATACATTATAACATTAACACCAACAGTTCAAGACAGTGTGGCAGATGATGTCAAGGCTCCGTAAACCCCTTCCACCTATTCCTTCTCTCCCATCTCTCCCTCTCCATTTTTCACCCCCTCCTCCCTTCCCTCCATCAAAGAGTGATCTCTCCCTCGAGGTGAGTGGCAGCACAGAGGGAGGAGGAGGAAGAGGATCTGAGAGAGAGAGAGAGAGAGAGAGAGAGAGAGAGAGAGAGAGAGAGAGAGAGAGAGAGAGAGAGGAGTATGAAAGAAAGAAACAAGAGAAAGACATCAAACAGGGCAATGACACTCAACTTCTTCCTGAATAAGTTTACATGTCAAAGGTTAAGTCGGAAGGAGAATATTGTACCTGTGGCCCTGTATCTGTTTCTCTCGCCTACTGCACCTTACACTTTACTGAGGCTGTCTCATATCTTCTGAACCTGTGTGTGTGTGTGTGTGTGTGTGTGTGTGTGGCTGTGTGTGTATGTGTGACTGTGTGTAACTTGGTGTATGTATGTTTTTTTATGAAAGAGTCCAGATTCGTGGCTGAGCTTCTCATATATAAATCTATGTTATTAATTTAATCAACTTGAACACAGTGTAATGAGTTACACATGAGGGCCCCGACACACACTCTGACCAGGAGTTATCGCGGCTAAATTGTGACCCCGACTGGCGGTGAACTGAACTACCTCGGGTCAATCTGTTCTAAGCTCCTTTTAACACTGTAATTGTTAATTTGGTTTCTTTGGCAATAAAATATTAATAAATCTATGTTTTAAGAAGTAAATAGTTGGTGTGTGTGTGTGTGTGTGTGTGTGTGTGTGTGTGTGTGTGTGTGTGTGTGTGTGTAATATCTTTGTTTGGTATTTTTATATTGTGGTATGTAAAATATATTGATAAATTGAAGAAATATGTGCATTTATAACCTGAAAGAGACCAAGATGATAAAAGAGAATGAGGTTAATTGGGTAAATATAATCACATATGAGAGTACCAGACCTACTGATGCCGCTGTCTGTCTGTCTGTCGCAACAAAAACATTCTTCTCTTAATTCACAACTTGTTTATTTATATAAGATAAACTTTTTCTTGGCAATATATATTTTCTCTCTTCTATAAACACGAGCTACTCCGGCTCCTTCCTAAACTTTTTCTTGGTAATATATATTTTCTCTCTTTTATAAACACTAGCTACTCCGGCCTTCCTACCCAATTTTAGCTCTATCTTCAAACCCGTGAAAATTAATAACAAATTATTCTGTTAGCATATGTAACCTTTTATAATTATTCATAAATACGTAAGATTCCATTTTTATTCGTGAGACATCCGCTCCTCCTCTGCTGTGAACTGCCCAACTACCTGTAAACAACTGTATCGGTCAGTGATGGTTGTTTTACGGTGGTTTGCTAGCTTCTGTGTTTTTTGCACCAATCAGGAGACAGAACGTCATTTGAGACTGTTCAATCAACTCGTTGCTACCTTGAAATTACCCAGAATCCTCATCTTACCAGAGTCATTATATAGGCTGCCCCGTGATGTACTGCCAGTTGTTGTTGTTGTTGTCAGTGATCGTGTGAGGACTGTTCCCTCCCTCCCAAGCTGCTGTCATGTGTAAGTATCTTTGTTGTGAGTGTTGAGAAGTGATGTTGTAAGTTATGTGTTGTTGTCATAATTGCTGCCAACACAACTGTTAACTGGAGACGTGTACTGTGTTACCTCGCTGGTGGTGGAGACGTGTACTGTGTTACCTCGCTGCTGGTGGAGACGTGTACTGTGTTACCTCGCTGCTGGTGGAGACGTGTACTGTGTTACCTCGCTGCTGGTGGAGACGTGTACTGTGTTACCTCGCTGCTGGTGGAGACGTGACTGTGTTACCTCGCTGCTGGTGGAGACGTGTACCGTGCGCCTTCGCTGCTGGTGGAGACGTACTGTGTTACCTCACCGCTGCGGAGGATGTACTGTGTTACCTCGCTGCCAGGAGACGTGTACTGTGTTTCTGCTGCTGGTGGAGACGTGTACTGTGTTACTCCGCTGGTGGAGACGTGTACTGTGTTACCGCTGCTGGTGGAGGTACTGTGTTACCTCGCTGCTGGTGGAGACGTGTACTGTGTTACCTCGCTGCTGGTGGAGACGTGTACTGTGTTACCTCGCTGCTGGTGGAGACGTGTACTGTGTTACCTCGCTGCTGGTGGAGACGTGTACTGTGTTACCTCGCTGCTGGTGGAGACGTGTACTGTGTTACCTCGCTGCTGGTGGAGACGTGTACTGTGTTACCTCGCTGCTGGTGGAGACGTGTACTGTGTTACCTCGCTGCTGGTGGAGACGTGTACTGTGTTACCTCGCTGCTGGTGGAGACGTGTACTGTGTTACCTCGCTGCTGTTGACTGGGGAGTTAGTGTAAATATTAGTAAATATTGTCTTAGTGGAGCTTCAGATGGGGTGATGAGTCAACGTTGTTACTTACTAACTTGTCTCAGGAAAAGGTTAGAAAGTCGTGAGAAGACTGTAACACATTCCCTGTTACAGAGTTAAGAAGCTACTGAGTACGACTCCTGTGTAACATGTTCTTATTTGGAAAACTTTGTCAAATTTCAGCTTTGTATAGTACAGTGTGTGTCAAAATATGTATATACAGTGCCTTACAGACACTTGTGGAGATCGTGTGAATGTTTGTAGTACAACAGTAACATTGTCCTCACTTGTGGGAAACCTAACCTAACCTAACCTAACCCAAGCTTATTTCACGTGACGATTAACACCTTCATTGCTGTTGAGATGTTCATTATTTTCTGTATGTTGTTATAGTGCATCAACTATTGTGTGTTAGGTGTACAAGATAGTAATTACTTAGCTTATTTATGCCTATTGGTTAATTTAGGACTATAAGTGAGATTTCTTTTTGCTATACCGAGTGAGGAATGAAGTTTAGTTGAGTTTAAAGGTAATTTCGGGTTAATTAAATCTGTTATGTGAACTGGAGAGTCGTAGAGTGTGAGAAGTGAAATCAGTAGTGAGGTATGTTTATGCTGGGGGGGGGGGGGGTTGTGGAGTAATAGAGGTCTAAAGGGTGATGGGGGTAGAGGGTAGACAGTTTATATTCCTTTAATAATGGATGATTTTCTGTTTCAGGAAAGTTGTGGGTGCAAACTTTTCTAGGCCAATAAATACTTGTATCTGACACTGGCTTGTGTCTTGACAGGTTGAGACATCAGTACAGGGTAAGTAAACATTGTGTCAGTTTTAAGAGATGTAGGATGGGGTGCAGTTTTAAGAGATGCAGGGTGGGGTGCAGTTTTAGAGATGTAGGATGGGGTGCAGTTTTAGAGATGCAGGATGGGGTGCAGTTTTAGAGATGTAGGATGGGGAAACATGCACACTCAAAATTATAAATAGTTTCAGGGGTTGAAGATCCACTTTGAAATATAAAATAAAAGTGGGGATAGACTTTAAATACAGAGCCTTGCTTTATCTGGGAGCATATTTATATTTTTTTATTGCATGCATCTTATTAACACTGCTGATCTTTCAGTACTGGGAACCTCTCGGTGATAACGTCAGGTACTGATGTAAATTAAGGCTTTTTATCAATGTTAAGTTAGATTAGGTGAGGTGAGATTAGGTTACAATGTCTAGGTTTAATTTATTGTATAACTAACACTGTCGTTTATGGAGGTAATGCTGTTTTTTTCGGTGTAGATGAAATATATAAGTATTTATTTCTGTTCACCAAATGTAAAGTATATTTTAGATCAAATTAAAACCCGCTTCTTTTTTCACTGTAACATGACTGCAATTTTTTAATTTTATTTCAAGTGCAGATAAAATACTTCTGTATTTCAATGCAGCAAATGCAAACTTTATTTTCAGATGAAGATAATGTACTGTACATCTAGCATAGAAATTCCTGTCAGTCCTCTCTCTTATCCATGAACCCTGAGACTCATGAACCAGTGAATCTGAGACATCACACATTGTTGGTTCTATAGAGGGCACACTGTGATGTCTCAGCTTTACAGGTAGTCTCAGGGTTCATAGATGGGAGAGAGGGGTGATGGGACTTTTTTTGATGAATGTACTTATGTATTTTTTTAATTGTAAAGTTTATTCAGATGAAGGTAAGGGTCATAATTTTTTTTCAGTACAATACATGTAAACATATTCTTTCTGATGAGAGTAATTTACCTGTTATATTCTGTTATAACGGGCGAGTAATATGATGAACATACACCGCTATTTTCCGTATCCTGTAAATATTACGCGTTAATATCGTTTAATTACTAATTTTTTGCTTTACATTTTTCATAACTGGATTTATAAACATTCTTTTGCTGTTTTTTACACACACGATGTCAGCCAACAGTACCTCACCAGCAGTGTCCAGAGGCACTCACTGTACTCTCGTCCACAAGGTCTTGCATAATGCGAAAAATAATCACAGTAGCTTCGTTCATTTGTATTATGTTTTCTCTATGTATTTTTGAATTATTTATGCCGTAAAGATTTTTGTTTCGTTTCTGTATCTTTCATCAATTAAGTTAAGTTTGTACGATATACTGTTTTTTCTTTCTGTTGATTACAGTTCAGTGGATGGGTTACCTGGGCAAGGTTTTTGTTTATAGAATCACCATTTATTATTATTATTATTATTATTATTACTATACTAATATTACTATTATTATTAGTAACAGTATTAGTATTATTATTTATTATTTATTATTATTATTATTATTATTATTATTATTATTATTGATTGCTTCATGATTTTAGTATCTTTAATATAAACAATAATAATAATAATTTAATGTGACGATTATATTCCCTAGAAAATATTTCCCCCACCTACCTGTAATTTTTCCCTCGGATAATTTTGCATGAGCTAACCGATTATGTTCCTGGGCTTTAAAACACTAATTACCTTTGTTCTTGTAATTAGCTGGCCTGATTTAAACGCCAATCATTAAGAGCAGAAGTTAATTAAACCAAACAATGGTAGCGGTAACTTGTGTGGGTTAGGAGCTTCTGTGTTGACATTACCTCTAACTTGTCGCTAACTTGTCGCTCCACTTGTCGTCCATGTCTAATGTCGTTAGGGGCTCGATTTGATTGTCTGGGCCGTACTGTCACCGCTTGTTGGACTTGTGTTTGTAGGGGTGTACGTGTGTGTGTGTGTGTGTGTGTGTGTGTGTGTTGATAGTGTCCGTTTGTATGTGTGTTTTTGGGGGTGTCCCATGTGCACTTATGTGTGTATGTGCATGCATGTCTGTATGTGCATTGTGTGTGCATGTTCGTGTGTTAAGTCACCTAATCCACATACCTATTATTTATAGTCTGGGGAAGAAAAACGCTTCATCACTGTGTTTGATGATGCATTTTTCTACCTGCAAAGATTAACCTTGTACAGGTAGTTACTGAAGGCTCTCACACACGTGTAGTGGTTACCCCTTGTGTCCAAGACTGGTTAACCCAAGGGTCACCGAGGTGTTGGATTTGTTGTATGAACCAGTGTCCAAGACCGGACAACTCGTTAACTGCACTGGCTAACCATTAACCTGGAACATGATCCGCAAATCGATTAAGATCAGGTCCCCAATAACTGCTGGGTAGTCAGAGGCAAATGGCGTAAAAGAAACTCGGCAACGTTTCACACTGCCCGGGGATCGAACCCAGGACTACTAGATTACGGGGGTGAGCATACTGAGTATTTTACACACACACACACACACACACACACACACACACACACACACACACACACACACAGAGGAAGCGGGAAGGGAGTTGAGAGAAATTAGACTTTTCCTGGAGAAAGCTGAAAGGAACTTGACTATTCTACTTCCCACATGGAGAGAGCTCAGAAGAATTTAATCTTACTTGGAGAAAAATGGGAGAATCTAAACCCTTCCCAGACAAAAGAAAATAAGCTTGAATTTCCCCGGAGATAATTGAGATAAATTAGACTTTCCCCATAGAAAATTGAGAGAAACTACACGACCCTTGATAAAACTAACAGAGAACTCTAGACTTCCCTCCATTACGTCTTTCCATCGTCTCATTAATACTTAATCTCCAGTAAAGTCTCCCCACCATATCTTTTCACACTCCCATTCAGATTATTGTCTCTTTCTCTTTCTCTTCTTCCATCCTCTTCTTGTTCCTCCTCCCTTCGTTATACACCTCTCTCCCTTATCTTGTTTTGGGGGGTTATCTAACATCTCTTAAGTACGTCACTGTCTCCCTCTCCTCTTAGCTCTCCATTATGCCTTCCTTTTTGTCTCCCCTCTTCCCTCCCCCACGCACCCACCTACCGCCCACCCACCTACCGCCCACCCACCTTCCGCCCACCCACCTACCGCCCACCCACCTACCCACCTTCTTCTACTAAATTTATGGGTCATTTCGTTGCCTCTGGCCTTCTTTACGGGAGAGGAGGCCTGCAACCCCTTTATTGCCGTTTAAGACAGCCAATGGCACCCGTCCTACACAAAAAGTACATTAGAATGTAAACTGTTGCGGCTTCTCCCTCCGAGGATAAATTGGATTTCTTTTTGTCAATAGTCCCCGTTAAAGAGCCGTTTAATTATTTACTTGACTAGTGAGGGTGTGTGTGGGTATGATTTTTAGTTGACAAAGAAAATGGAGCCTTTGCTGATATTTTTACCCTAAGCGTCTAAGTAAACGTGGGATGTAAATACAGATAGAAAACGTGATCTCTGTTTAGTTTCCCCTTAAAGACGGTGTAGAAAACGGAAGTAAATTTGGATTTTTAGTTAAAGAAAAAAAAAAAGCTTTATGTTCCTATCTTTATAGAACTACACAAACAAGGAAAACAAATATAAACAAGAAGAGAGTACAGCCCCCCCCCCCCCTTTAACGAGACCTTTAATTACGTCATTGAAGAGAATATTATTACGATTAAGGTAAGAAAGAGAAGAGTTTTCTGGCCCCTATGAAGCTATTACAGAGGTGAAATAACATTGAGATTTACGAGAATAAATTAAGGTGGATTTTTTCTGTTTTTATGTTGTTTCCGTAAAGAGGCGTTTAATTACGTGATAGAAAAGGAATAAATATTTTAAATGATCACGTGAAGAATAGACACCTCGGTTTATTTCACGTGAAGTTTAGACACCCTAGTTTATTACACCTGAAGGTTAGACACTTCGATTAACGTTTGGGTGGTTATTCTTAAGGTGAAATAAACTGGGATAGCTAATCTTCGGTGAGCCTTACAGTACTCTTCATTAACGACTAACTCAATTACAAATACAAAGGGAATGATCTCTTATGTTGAAGTCAAAGAGCGGGATATTTTGTCATTGTCTTTATATTTCACAAAAGTTGGGTTTATTTACTAGTGGTTTAACTATAAAACAATAAAGACAGATGACATGTGGTTCAGATAATGGGAGGTTTTTCTTCCTATTTTGTTTAAATGATTTTCTTAGAGGTTAGGTTAGGTCAGGTCAGATCAAGTATGTTAGTGTGGTATGTTACGTTAGGTATTGCTTTCATGTCGTATTCATGTTAGTTCAGGTCAGGTTCACATGAAATATATTCCTCCTTACTGTGGTTCATATATAACTGGCCTATATTGAGATAGCCTTATAGGACCATCGATGCGACATATATAATCCAACTGAGGGATATAGGCCTACCTGTGAGTCAATTTATGCCTTATAATATATTGGAAAACTACTATATTTGTCTCAGTAATCTCTCTCTCTCTCTCTCTCTCTCTCTCTCTCTCTCTCTCTCTCTCTCTCTCTCTCTCTCTCTCTCTCAATAACCCATGAACTCTATCTACGTAAATATATCGCGGCTCCGTGCGGGGTATCCATCATAGCGTGAGTTATTATTGTCATAGTAATGCTGCTGGATTTACAACAGGTCTATATCAAGGGGTTATCACTCCCCCGGGCTTACATATCTTGGAGCTATTTCTCAAAGGCTGGGTGCTTGTGATCATTCGCGGCGTCAGGTTGTGTTCTATGGCTCTATATATCCTGTAGGAGTGAAGGATCTGTGTGTGTGTGTGTGTTTGTCTGTTCACTTTCCTTCCCACCCTACTGTTTCATTCTCTTCAGTTTTGCCTTCTTGCCTTCCTGTCTGTCTGTCTGTGTGCCTACTGCCTCTCTTTCCTTCTCTCTCTCTTTTTCTCTCCCTCCTTTCTTCCATTCTCGACTCCCTGCCATACTCTCTCTCACCTGTTTTCTCTCCCACCTTGCGTGCTTGCCTTTCTCTTACCCTCCTTGACTGCCTCCTCTCCCTCTCCTCCTTCCCTCTCTGCAGTGGCACCAACCTTACAACCTAGTGTAACACCACTCCTGCAATGCCACCACCCCTGCAATCCTACCACCCCTGCAGTGCCACCACCCCTGCAATCCCCTCACCCCTGCAATGCCACCACCCCTGCATTCCCCTCACCCCTGCAATCCCACCTCCCCTGCAATCCCACCACCCCTGCAATGTCACCATCCCTGTACCGCCTGGGAGTTTCCCTATAAAGGCGATACACCTGCTCATTAGCGCAGGTAAGTCTGGCACCAGACATCCGCCCACCACTACACACAATAAGCTAAAAACAGATTCGTCCTGCTCTTCTTTCTTTCCCTTCCTTCCTCTCCCTTCTCTCCTTCTCCTCCTCTCTCCTCCCTCTCCTTCTCCTTCCCCCTCTCTCCCTCCCTCTCCTTCCTCCCTCTCCTTCCTCCTCTCTCCCTCTCCTTCCCTCCACTCTCCTTCCCTCCTCTCTCCTCCCCTCTCCCCTCCCTCTCCCTTCCCTCCTCTCTCCTCCCTCTCCTTCCCCTCCACTCCCCTTCCCTCCTCTCTCCTCCCTCTCCTTCTCCTCCTCCTCTCCTACCTCCCCTTCTCTTTCCCCTCTCTCCTCCCTCTCTTTTTTTGTCTTTCCTGTCTCTCCTCCCTCTCTTTTTTATCTAATTATTTTACATCTTTCTTTCTCCGTCTGGCGTTCTTTCTCTCTTTACTCTTCCATCCCTCTCACCCTTCTTGCCCTTCTCTCCCACTCTTTCCCTCTCTTCTATTTTCTCCTTGTCTTCCCGTTATATCATCCTCTCCCATATCTCTCTCCCATTTTACTCTCACCCTCTTTCCCTTCTTTCACCTCTCTCCCCTCCATCTCTATCTCTCTTTCACACACACACACACACACACACACACACACACACACAGAGTCCGCCGCTTTTCCCTGCTCCCAATCAATCTCACCCTCTCCTCACGCATCCTCCCTTCTCTCTCTCACAATTTCCCACCATTCTCTCACCCTTTATCTCTCTCCCCCGTCATCTATATCCTCTCCTCTCACACCTTCTCCACCCATTCCCTATCCTCTTTCTCCAACTACTAACCTATTGTTCATCTCCAACACTCTCCTAGCCCTCCTTCACTCCTCATCATCTTTTGTTTTTAATCACAGGAGAAATAAAACGTTACCTTAATTGGGAGTCAATGTAGACACCACCTGGCTGTTACTCCTGGGAATAAAAATGACTCTGATTGAGAAGTTGAAATGTGTGTATAGACAGTGAGGGTGTTAATTCACTCTCTCTTATTCTCTGCGTCACCCTTCACTCATTCCCTCTTTTTATTCTTTCTACTTCCCTTCCTCGCTCCCTCTGTTCCTCTCTATCTTCCCCTCTCATCCTCGTTTCCTCTTTTCCTCCCCTCTCTCTTTCTCGCTTCCTCTTTGCCCTTTCCTCTCTCTCCCTCCCTCACCCTCGCTTCGTCTCTTCCTATTTCTCTCTCCCCCTTGCTTCCTTTTCCTCCCTATCTCTTCTTTCCGTCACCCCTTTCCCCCCTCAAACCACCCATCTCTCCCCTCTCAGAACACACCCATCTCTCCCCTCTGCCCTCGTGAACAACAGTCATCTAACAACCATTCGTCCCCTCACCTCGATAAACAACAACTGTTGCCAGAGGTCAGGTCACTGATCTTTAGTTGGGTGGAATTTTTTCTTGGCTATGTGTGATACAGTAACTTTACTTTTGGCACTCTGGTATTTTCATGACCTTTTAGTGTTGTCAGTGACCTCGTCTCTGAGATTTTGATATTTTCATTGATCTGACCCCTGATGTGACCGCTCCAACGTTGACATCTTCAGAAACCTGTTGACTTCTGGTCCCACGACACCTAACTTAACCTAACTTAACCTTTGCGAATGGATGTCTTCAAAGCTCTATCCTATTCACTGATCTGGCCACTTTAACACCAACGCTGTCAGTAATAAGACATCTGGCATTTTTGCAATTGACCTCTGACATTTGATACCTTTGGTTACTTGACAACTGGCACCTTGACACCTGGCACCTTGACACCTGACACCTTGACACCTGGCACCTTGACACCTGACACCTTGACACCTGGCACCTTGACACCTGATCTTTGATGTTTTGCTCCTTCATTGACTTTGAGTTGTAGTTCTCTCGCATACCAAGTGACCTGATAACTGACTGGCGCTGCGTCAGGTCGAGTCGGTGGAGGAGAAGGATGAGAGAGGATGGAGATTGGAAATGGAGAATGAAACACTCTTCGGTTGGTTGACTCGCTAAACAATTGACATGACACACCGTGGTAGTTGTGCTGTGATTCTTTACCTGCGAATTGTTAATCTTTTGTACTGTGTGGGGTGTCTATCACTCCCCTGCAGAGAGGAGGAAGCGGTGAAGAGTGTATTGGTTTGTTGCAAAGTGAATATTTAGCTCTGCAATAACGAGAAATATTTTTATTTGTAGTAAAAGGATGATGGAGGAATATTGAGTTTATTTTGTCTCTTGCAAGAAGTATGTCTAGGTCTGCAACATAGGGAATTATTAATTTTTTTTGCAATATATTCACTTAAGAATGTTCAGAGCTTTATCAATAAGGAATTTATTTTGTCTATGGCGAGAAAGTCATTTACGACTACAACAATTATCAATATTTTCAGCCGATGCAAGATAATTAATGTTGTCTATTGCAAGAAAAATGGCTAGAAATATGCATATATTTTAAAACAACGAAAACTCTTAGACTGTAGTAAAAAGAAAAAACATTTCGCTCTGCAACAAAAAATATTTTCATCTGTTGCGAGAAGATAATATATGAATGCTGAGGTTAGTGAAGACACAGTTAATTTGTGTGTACAGTACAATGGCACGGATTTTAAATAGGTTTGTTGCAAAGATAAAAACTGAAAGATATTTAAATCTGTATAACCGAAGAAATAAGTTAGTCTATTGCAGGGAGATGTTGCCTGAAAGGTTAGGTTAGGTTAGGTTAGGTTTTAATCCTCAGGTGAAAAAAAACTGAAGTGTGTGTAATCTTCAGGTGACGCAAAGAAAACATTATCACACATACCTGTAGCTGTTTCTCGTACACACACACACACACACACACACACACACACACACACACACCTGTTCTGCACAATTACACCACCGCTTAAAAACAACATTCAGGGTAATTACACCTGTCACAAACAACTGAATTACTAAATCCTTGTATAAATTCTGGTCAACATACCTGTCTAGCTACAACGAACATAGGCTTATATGTATAGTCTAGGTATATATGCACATGTACATTATGTATTACACGTATTATATCAATTATATATCATTAATTTTGTATCACAGTGTCTATTATATACTCAGAGACCAATGTGGGTTTCAGCTTTGCAATGGTAGTTAAGGACGGTGTTTTAACAGATCACCTGATTAGTCTTTAACAATTCATGGTGTTTGGCCGGGAGGGAGTGAGTCAATCGAACTTGGTGCAGTGACACGCGCAGTAAAGTGGGATTTTTCTATAAACACAACAACCGGACTTTTCACTTGTTGAGTATGTTGGACTTTCTATAGATAAGGAAGTCAAACATTGCACAGATGACGACGCAGGACTTGCCGCAGTGATGACAAAAAACAAAAACACCGGACTTTATCCCGGTGAGGAAATAGGACTTGACCTTAACGCCTCAAGCCGGACTTATCAGAACAGCTTACGCCTATTTCTATATTGACGATCATTCATGGCCTTGTATTTTCAGCATCTATCTGCCTATTTATCTGTCTACGTTGCATTCAGAAACACACATCTACCTGTCTATCTTGAAATATCGGAACATTTACCTGTCTGTCTCTCTACGTTGCATTCAGGGACATTTATCTTACCTGTCTCGCAATATCGGAACATCTACCTGTCTACGTTTAATTCAGGGACACGTATCTACCTGTCTCCCTTGCAATATCGGACATACAAGAGATATACCAAAATATTTAAATCGCCAAAAGTTTCTCGTCACGCCAAATTATTCCTTCCTCATATTTTGCGATAATGGTGTTCACTGCTCTGACATTTTTTTGAGGGAAGAGTTTTTTTTTTTTTTTTGGCCAATTTAATTTCGTTGTGTAGTTTGTTCAGTTAATTAATGGAATTTGTAACATCTTTTATTTATTTATTTTTTATACCTGTGAATTGGTTTGGGATTTTTGTGCTATTTTTTCGTGATTTTGTTTTTATTTCATTTATTTTCTTCTTATGTTTTGTGTTTACTCCGTTTTTTTGTGTTTCTTGTATATTTGTCAAGAGATGTTATTCTATACAATTACCTAATGTCGCTTCCACACACACACACACACACACACACACACACACACACACACACACACACACACACACACACACACACACACACACACACACACCTCGGCCACACTGTGATAACATCTACACCTTTGTTCCTCCTCCCACAGTGACCATGTACCTCCTCTTTGACCAAGCTTTTCTCCCAGCTTCAATGCTTCATGATGCAGTTTGACCTTTGGGTTACATCCTTAACTACAGCTTTGGGTTTGATACAGCTTCGTCATTGTGGCTGGTCCGTGGCTTCCAACCCTAGCTTTCTTTGGCTTGACTTTTGGGCAAAATATGGAACAGACTTCAAGCTTTTGCTTATATGGTTGGTTTGTTAGTTGGCTTCTCTTCCTACTCCTCTGCATCTGGTTTTTCCTCTTGGCTACACACCTGCTGCCTGCCTACCTACTACCTACCTACCTACCCTCCTACCTTCCTACCTAACCTCCTACCTACCCTCTACCTAACCTCCTACCTACCTACCTACCTACCTACCTCCTGCCTACCTACCTACCTACCTGCCTGCCTACCACCCCTGCCTCCCACCTGCCTGCCTACCTACTACCCACCTACCTACCTGCCCACTGCCTGCCTGCCTGCCTGCCTGCCTGCTGCCTGCCTTGCCTGCCTGACCTGCACTTGCCTGCCTGCACCTGCCTGCCTGCCTGCCTGCCTGCCTGCCTGCCTGCCTGCCTGCCTACCTGCCTGCCTGCCTGCCTTCCTGCCTGCCTGCCTGCCCCTTCCTGCCTGCCTGCCTGCCTGCCTTCCTACCTGCCTGTGCCTGCCTGCCTGCTTGCCTGCCTGCTTGCCTGCCTGCATGCCTGCCTGCCTGCATGCCTGTGCCTGCCTGCTTGTGCCTGCTTGTCTGCATGTATGCCTGCCTGTGCCTGCCTGCTTGCCTGTATGCCTTCCTTATTGCCTGCCTGCCTGCCTGCCTGCCTGCCTGCCTGCCTGCCTGCCTGCCTGCCTGCCTGCCTGCCTGCCTGCCTGCCCCTGCCTGCCTGCCTGCCCTGCCTGCCTGCCTGCCTGCCTGCCTGCCTGCCATGGCCTGCCTGCCTGCCTGCCTGCCTGCCTGCCTGCCTGCCCTGGCCTCCTGCCTGCCTGCCTGCCTGCCTGCCTGCCTGCCTGCCTACCTGCCTGCCTGCCTGCCTGCCCCTGGCCTCCTGCCTGCCTGCCTGCCTGCCTGCCTGCCCTGCCTGCCTGCCTGCCTGCCTGCCTGCCTGCCTGCCTTCTGCCTGCCTGCCACCTGCCTGCCTGCCTGCCTGCCTACCTGCCTGCACTGCCTGCCTGCCTGCCTGCCTGCCTGCCTACCTGCCTGCCTGCCTACCTGCCTGCCTGCCTGCACCTGCCTGCTCCTCTGCCTACCTACCTACCTACCTACCTACCTACCTACCTACAGCTCAACCTTCAGTTTGTCACCCTTAGTTTCCAGTCAGTAAACCTCAGAGAAGCAATAGGTCGGAAGGCATCATCAAAGGGCTCCAGCAGAACACTATAAATGACTTAATGATCAGAAGCACTTTATCGTCGTCAGAACACACACGACCTCAAGTCATTAGGAGCAACAAACGACGTGACGCAACAAACACTAATGAGCTAATTAGTGAAGTCTTGACTCTCTCTCTCTCTCTCTATTAGTGAATGTTTTTGTTGTATTTGTTCGTTGTATAATAGTGAAGGTTATTGTTGTTGTGTTTGTTCGTTTAATGGAGGATGGTTTTGTATTTGTTCGTTATATATTACTGGATTTTTTTGTATTTGTTCGTTATATATCCTTGCATTAATTGTTCATCGTAGTTAAATATTGTTCTACACCTGTCGCCTACCTGGTCTCTTGACTACAGACCCTCATAAGAGTGGGAAGTGCTCAGGTGAGTGTGGCGAGTGGGTGGTGTCGAGAGGTTAATTGATCCCCCCCTCCTCCTCACTATACCTTTAGAGAGTTGTGTGTGTGTGTGTGTGTGTGTGTGTGACCTGGGTACGTATATTCTCCTTCTTTCCTTTTCTCTCCCTCCTTTCCCTCTCTTCCCTCCCTTCTACTCCTTTCTCTCCTTTATCGTCTTTCTCCTCCTTCCCTTCCATTTTCGCCTATCCCCCTTTTTCCTCTCTTCTTCTTCTCCCCGAATCACACACACACACACACACACACACACACACAGTTAACGAAACTCATCTGGGTACAACCACTCCTTCCCGTTACGTCTTCCTTCTTATTTATTCTTTTTTCTTTTCCTTTCTTTCTTTTATTCTTTCTTTCTTTCTTTCTTATTTTTTCGTATATCTTCTTTTCATCATTCTTTTTTCTTATTTTCTTTTCTTTATCATGTCTTTGCTTTTCACATCAACCAATTTCTCTGAGTGTTTATTGCTCGTTAATATTTTGTCTTCTCTTATTTCTCCGTGTTTGATCTTGTTAAACGCGGCTCAAGGAGGTTCCAAACCCCCTTTATCATTGCTTTTTTTCCTAATGTTTTTATTTTTATATCTTGTTTTTTTTTAGTCTTCATGGGTTATGTTTGCTGCTACTTAAAACTACTTACAGTGACCAAGAGACGAGAGAGATCACCACTACAACTACTTATAAATATCCTTTGATGGTAAATATAAATTACAATCACCATCAACTGATACTTAAGAGTTACTTATACTCACCAAGGAATAACTAACTCCCACTTTACTATTACTTATAAAATCACTTGATACTTAATACGACTTACGAGCGACTAAGAGACATGGTCCTTGACACTCACTCGCCTTCAAGGAGGACCTCGAGAAGAGAGACAGAGAGACACTGGGCGAGTGGGAGCAAACCAACTCAAACACATGGTTCGAACTCCGCGAGAAACTTCTGTTTTCCATTTACTTAATTTGTCCTGCTGGGTGGTGGGGAAGGGGGAGGGGTGGTGGAGAGAAGGAAGGGGTAGTTGTGGAAGGGTGATGGGAGGGGTAGTAGGGAGGCACGGTGGAGAGGGTGATAGGAAAGAGTAGGGATGGTAGTGAGGAGGAAGGAAGGGGGATGGGGGGGAGGTAATAAGGAAAAGTAGTTGGGAAATGTGAAGTGTGGACAAATGGTGGGGAGGGTAGTGAGGGGGAGGGGTGATAGGGAGAGTAATGGGGAGTAGGGTTGGAAGGGGAGAGGGTAGTAAGTTGTCACGTCTCAAATGAACTTCAAAAGAAAATAAATTTATAAACAAAATCATAGGAAAAAAATAATAATAATCCCTTTTTATATTTCCAGGTCAATAAATGAACCCAGGTACACACACACACAGGCATCAGGAAGGAGGGAGGGAGAGAAGGTGGATGGAAGGGAGGGACTGAGTTTAATTAGTGTATGCCACGCATTGTTGTTGAATACAGCTGTTGTTCACTCACTTCACGGAAGATCTTTGTTATGAAGCCTTTACAGAGGAGAAAATTATCACTTAGTCTCTCTCTCTCTCTCTCTCTCTCTCTCTCTCTCTCTCTCTCTCTCTCTCTCTCTCTCTCCTCTCTCTCTCTCTCTCTCTCTCTCTCTCTCTCTCTCTCTCTCTCTCTCTCTCTCTCTCTCTCTCTCTCTCTCCGTGATCTTATGCAGTCAGAGTAAAATGTGTGTGTGTGTGTGTGTGTGTGTTTGTGTGTACTGAAAAAGGTAGTCCTATCATCTTTACCGTATAGTCCCATAGCACATAAGCAAAGTCGCCTCCGTTCCTATGACACTACACCTTTTCTTGCACTTAAAACTACTTAAAACTAATATTTTTTCTTTAAGTTATGATTATTTTACTTAAACCCAATATACATATTCAGAAATTACTACTTTTATGAATTTTCGATTGGTTAAATAACTTTAATCAGCACACAACGTCAGCCCCCTACACTACCAGCCGTATGACTATAATTACTCTACGTGTTATAGACAATTGCGTCATGTTAGTCTCCGGTAACTCACACTTGATGGCCGTAATTCCAAAGTCTAGCATCTTCCTAAACTTAAGTAACGAGCAGAAAAGAGGCCGGCTAGGCGTAGTTTGAGAATTTTTACGTAGTTACCAAGTTCTCGATGGCGTTTTAACTTTTTAATTCCCATTATCTGAGGATGTATACTCGGTACTAACTACACTCGGTTCACCTGAAGATTAGACACCCTCGTTACTTATTTCAAATGAAGATTAAACATACTAACCTAACCTAATCCCACCAGGTAGAGTTCGAGTGATTAATCTTCTGGTGAAATAAGCTGGGGTGTCTAATCTTCAGGTGTATTTCTTATGCTTCTAACTCGCATCTTATACTCTGTTAAAGGTTATTTATCTTTGCTCTTCAACTCGTGTAAATACGTGTTATGTCGTTGTCAGTATGTAATGACTGAGGCAACAGAACACGACAGGAAGACAACAATTAATATACAGCTTCCCCACAACCCCCCACGTCCCTCAAGGTATGGCCCCAGTCCGTCTGTCCTCCGTCCTGGTTTGTCCTCTATCCTCCGCCCCATTCCGTCCGTTTGTCCGTCCGTTCCGTCTTCAAATCTGTCTACGATCCGTCTATTTCTCCACTCTACCTACAGTAAATCCGCCCTATGCCCCTTCCTCCTTCCCACCTCACATTGACCTA
>NW_024718545.1:1578915-1693915 GCF_018991925.1 Homarus americanus
GGTACCTGTGTCATTATTAACCCCCCTGGTCATGAGTTCTCTGTTCTCATGAATAATAACTCACCTGTCTGGCTTCTGTGTCACCTCATTATACATCGCCTCGTTACCACCATCTATACACACCATTATACTGTATTATTAGTTAAAGGATATTTGGATTCAGGTTTATAATATGAATACAAGAATAATTAATACAGCAGTAGATGTATTAGTTCCTGTTTACACCCCTCTATTATCACTCATATATCTGTACAACATATATTTTACCAGTGAGTGAGTTGATGGTGTTTTGGTAACTTTTTTTACCCCCCCTACTCATCCATAACTCTAATTACCAAACCAATATATATCTGTATATATATAAAGGTAAATATATAAAGCCATAAAATGAGACAAAAATACATACACAGAATCCACTAGATAAAATAGTGAAATAACAGACCACTCGAATATCAACCCTCCAAAAAGTCCAGTATTTTCCTCCTCGCTCCAGCACACAGCACCACACCCGCCGGGGACGTGTGCTCGTAATGGCCAGGTGGTGGTGTGTAGTCTGGATATAAATAGAACGAGCATATGTGCCTTTATTCCCTCTATACCTATATGACCTACCCTAATTAATATTTTTAAAACCCCCTTGAGACTGTACCTGTATTATGGTGGACTGTATTTGTACTGTAATGTGAAATACTAAAATGAATAAGTGAGTCTCAGATGCGTGGTGTGAGGCGGGTGTTTGGTGAGGCAACACCCTAGAGCCTCCTCCTCCTCCTGCGCCTCCTCCTCATGCGTCACGTCCTATACCGTCTCCACACCTGAATGATCGGGCGAGAGATGGAAGGAGGGAAGTAGAGAGAGGGAGATGGAGGGTTAGAGGAGAAGAGATGGAAAGATGATAGGAAGAAAGAGAGAGAGAAGGAAACAGAAACAGAGACATTAAGAGAGAAAAGGAGAGAGAGAGATTGACAAACAGATATACCAAGGAGAGAGACAGACAATGGAGGTAGAGCGTGCAGGTATAAACACCAGACACACTCACATAAACCAAGCGTGAGATACAACGTGATACATCAGCCTTAAAAAAATTACACTTAGTCCTCGAGAAAATTCTTTAAGATGATGTGAAGAGTTCGTCCAATATTGGTTCTTGGGGAAGGAAGACGAGGAGGAGGTGGGGAAGAAGGGTGAGTGGGTGGGAGGTTCTCAGACACACCAAGAATTCCAGCTATGCTTCCTCATATCAAGTTGGCTAAAAGTCCCCTTCCCCTCCCTTCCCATCCCCTCCCCTCCCCTCCCTTCCCCTCCCTTCCCCTCCTTCTTCTGTAATATTTCCCATTTTCTAAGTAATTCGTTTGTTGCTGAGGGGAAACCTTGGAGGGAAATTTAATAAAGTATGTTTTTGTTTTTCCGCCCCTTATCTCTCTCTCTCTCTTTAATCACTGGAACTTGTTTATTGGAATGCAGTTATAAATTTTGTTTAAAGAAGCAATTTGTGGACGATCGTTATATGATGTGTATTAAAAGAAATGGTTTGTTGTTGTCTGGGGCTGTTTTGGTTATTGACTTAGAGAGAGAGAGAGAGAGAGAGAGAGAGAGAGAGAGAGAGGGTACTTCAATATCAACTCCGTTATAAATTCTATAAAGTTAGCTGAAATATCTCGAGTATTTTCCTTCAAAGCTTAAGGCTGGTCGTCTCGTACTGCTCACTTTGGGAACATGATGGTAAGATGATGTGAACAAACCTCAAGTTACTGTGAAATGCTTTGTAGTTTCTTAAAAAAGTTTGTAGTAATATGCCTTTGTAATAGTATTGCGTGGGGAGTCTTTTAAACTTTTCCCTTTTATGCTTTTAATTAAACACTCCTCTGCATGCGACTGGTTATATTAAAAACGTACGTTCATAACACAAACATAAATAAATAAATAAATAAATAAATATATATATTTATAATATATCGTTAGTGTGTGTGTGTGTGTGTGTGTGTGTGTGTGTGTGTGTGTGTGTGTACGTCTATGAATATTTCCTTGCTTATCAAAGTTTGTTAGTTATGTAAACACCAGTATGATGTTTTATATATTATTATTAAAAAAAGACGATATTGGCAAACGGTTCACTGTTCTCTGTGTGTGATCCCGTTTAACATCCAACAATACTTTAAAACTTATAATATGTACAGTACACCTGTGGGTCAACACACCTGTGGGTCAACAGTTCTCTCCCTCCCAAACTGAAACAGCATCGACCTCGAATGAGATGAAACAATTAGGGTAAGTCAGTTCGGAGACTCGTTCCCGTGACTCAGTTTCACCACAGGAGTGAAGTTTAGTACAGGCAGTATACACACTCCAGTAATATTCATTATTTATCCGAAACTAAAATATAAACGATGATATATATTTTAGATTCAGATCATCATACAGCCGTTGTCATGCAAGCAATTTCTGATATGTTTAGTTCATAATAATGTGGAATGCAATAACACTCACCCCCAGTAACTTATTATTTTATAAGTCAGGTTTTTAAAGGTGAGGCGGGCGTTTAATAACATCTTCTTTGTTATCTTCACATTATTACAATTACCTGAGCTTCCCAGTGATGAGATGGCGAGGAGAGGAATAACTTACTGGAAACACTTAACCTTATTTAATGCCATGACTCACACAAACTATGTAATACTACCCTGGGGATATACAGTAAAGGTGTGGAGAGTTGTACACTCACGTACAATACTTCCTGTACAGTTGCGACAATAATTCCCTGGACATTTGACAGTACCTGACATGTAAGTACCTGGGAATTATTAGTTGAGATGGTTGGAATTTTAATGTATTTTTCTCACATTATTAGATATAAAACCAAGTGTTCAGGGAATTTTGTCCGTAAGTGTACGTGTTTCATTAATTGGAGTACGTCGTCCTTGACCTGTATGAAGTGAAGTAACATCTCACGTCCGTCATGAGGCAGAAGATAACATGATCAGTGATAACATGTAAACATTCCATGATACGATATTAGTCTGTCATGATGTACCACGATATCACGGAGCAACACGATACACTAACAATAACAACAAGTAAAACACACACACCGCGACATGATATCATAACATGTTGTTCAAGTAGCCACAAATTTTATTGATAATTCAAGCCTTACCCCTGACACCATCTCTCTCTCTCTCTCTCTATCTCTCTCATTTACTCACTACCTCCCTGGCTTCCTCCCTCATTCTCTCTCTCCCTCCCTCTCTCTATTCCTCCTCCCTCATTCTCTCTCTCCCTCCCTCCCTCCTTCCTTCTCTCCTTCTCACTATTCCCCCTCCTCTCTCTCCCTCCCTCCCTCCCTCTCTCACCCTCCTGCCAGCAGACCTCCTACAAGTGCGTTTGGCTTCTATTAACGTGATTACAGACGATATAATCCTATTACAGTATTAAAAGTACGGTCGGCCACCCAGGATGAGGGAGTCCAGAGTGGTAAACAGTGTATGTGTGTGTGTGTGTGTGTGACGGGCGGTGATTTCTAGTAGAGGTGTGTGTGTGTGTGTGTGTGTGTGTGTGTGTGTGTGTGTGTGTGTGTGTGTGTGTGTGTGTGTGTGTGTGCGTGTGTGTGTGTGTGTGTGTGCGTGTGTGTGTAAATTCACTTTTGTTTTTGGAGTGTTTGTGATGTTGTATTATTGTTCTTCAAGTTGATATTATAACAGATTTTTATAAGTAATTTCTCTAGACAACAATTAGAACATTATTTTTCTCACCCATAGAACTACTCGTTGTCTCCTGTGTTGGTTGTTTAGATAACCAAAATAACACCGATTTAACCAACATAACATTTTGAAACAGAGAACACGGATTTTATAGAGTTGAGTTCCCACATACATAAATGAAAGAACCGATTTTTAAAGTCTTTACGTGTACTTCAGAACACTGTTATGGAATAGAGGGAAGGAGGGAAGAAGGAAAAAAGGGAGGGATGGAACAAGGAAGAAAAGGAAGGGTGGAGGAAGGATGGAAGGGAAGGCCGGATGGAGGAAGGAAAAGAGGGAAGGGGGAAGAGAGGAATGAAAGGAGAGTAGAAGGGCAGGAGGAGCCCCATGTATACTGACACAGAATTAAACAGGAGCTTGTCACAATCGGCGGATATAAATCATTGACACACTGATAAAAGCAATGACCTTTCAGAGACACCCTCACCCCCTCTCTGCCACCCTTATGAGAGATGGTCCTCCACACACACACACACACACACACACACACACACACACACACACACACACACGCGCGCGCGCGCGCACACACACACACACGCCAAGTGTTCAAGATACTGTATGATTCAGCAGGAGGAAGATTTAGGTCGAATTGTACTTCACCATAATACTGTTCCTTTCAGCAGATGGACGTAAAGGTCAAGTTGACTCGAACCCTCACCCATCAGGGATAGAGGAGGAAGAGAAGAGGGAGGAGGTGTTTAGTGGAAGGAGAAAACTCACCCTTGTGTCGTCTCATCGTAAATTCCCTTCTCCCACCACCCCCATCCTCCCTCAGCCCTCCCCGGACACATATTGTGTATCATTGCTCACAAGGTGTCATTTCCAGGATTCCGTATGACAACCGCGTAATTTTATCTGAGGCGGAACGAGAGGCCTTATTGCCCCAGCCACTATTACCATCCTTGTGTCGGAGGCGCTGGACAACTATTTCCACACGAGGGAGATGTAGTTTTTATCTGGCTGAAATTGTCAATGGAGCGACTTACCAGAGGGAGAAAAAATCCCTTTCCTCCGTCTCCGCCCCGCCCCGCCCCGCCCCGCCCCGTATTCCCGTGTCCCCGTGTTCCCTCTCATGACTTAGACGGCGCCCAAGAGTTCAGGAATAGAATTATATTAAACTATTATACATTATTAGTCTATTCTCGTGATATTTAGGTTAAGTTAGGTTAGGTTAGGTTAGGTTAGGTTAGGTTAGTTTGGCATTAGGTAACGTTAGGTTAGTTTGGCATTAGGTTAGGTTAGGCCACCGTTAGGCTATAGGTTAGCATAAGTAAGCGTTAGGTTAGCGTTAGGTTAGGAGGTTTAGTTTAGCATTAGGTTAGGTTAGTAAATAGCATCATGATCTTTTATTGTACTTCTCCCCACAAACGAATACTAAAACAAAAACAAGAGATAAAAAAAACACAACAACAACAACGATCATAACTACCTATTCTCTTATTTCTGGTCACAGGTTCGTCTATTATTATTATTATTTGTTTTTCTTCCTCGTCTTACTATTTTGTGGAGGTTAAAGAGGAATAGGAGGAGTCTTACCTGCGGAGGTTGTTGGTTTGAGGTAATTGAATGACGGTAATGAACTTAAGGCTGAATAGGAGTGGGTATCGTGCCGTGTAACAGGATTCTCTGACGTGAACCCGAGTTAGGTGGCTAGTCTATTACTCCCTGCCTGAAGTATTGCCTCCCACTGTACCTCCGGGGGAAATATTATATAGCAGAGAGGTTGTATGTTTAGGTCTGTGTCTGTGTTTTTTTCGTTGTTGTTAGTGTAGTTGTTGTTGTAGTTGTTGTTGTAGTTGTTGTTGTTGTTGTTGTTGTTGTTGTTGTTGTTGTTTCTGTTAATTATCAAAGGCCAATTTGCCATTGGATATAAAAGCACTGATGAGGTTTATGTAAGGATGTCTGTCTCTCTGCCTGTCTGTCTGCCTGTCTCTCTCACACCGTCCGTGGTGCAGGATCATGGCGATGACACACCTATAAGGCTTCAGGAATTGTATTACAACCTCCGAGTTTCTGTATCTGTCTGTCTGTCTGTCTGTCTGTTTCAGTTGTGAGGTAAATATAAGACCTAACCTAACCTAACCTAACCTAACCTAACCTAACCTAACCTAACCTAAGCTAACCTAACCTAACCTAATCTTTACGACCCCACCTGTAAGAGTAAGGTACCTGTCCTCAATCACATGCGCTCCTAGGGTATATAACTAGGAACAGAATTATAGTCACTAGGGTATATCACTAGGAACAGAATTATAGTCACTAGGATATATAACTAGGAACAGAATTATAGTCACTAGGGTATATAACTAGGAGCAGAATTATAGTCACTAGGGTATATAACTAGGAACAGAATTATAGTCACTAGGGTATATAACTAGGAACAGAATTATAGTCACTAGGGTATATAACTAGGAACAGGTGAGGTAGTAGCCAGCCACAGGTGTCAGCACAAGTCACAAACATCATTAACCTGAGGCCACAACGACAACAAAATACATTAGCAATGCCACTCATACCTTTTACAGTGGTGTTATCCCGCGTCGTACTGGTGTGTTGACAAATAGAACATCGATACTTTATACCTTTGAGTGCTGAATATTTAACATTAACAGATCACCGTAGACAGATTATAACAGCGAAGTATATTCTCTGTCTGTCTGTCTGTGATAATGTCTGTATCATTTCTGTTCATTTCTATCCTTCTTTTAAAGTTCCATCCTTCCTACCCTTTTTCACCTATTCTCTCTCTCTCTCTCTCTCTCTCTCTCTCTCTCTCTCTCTCTCTCTCTCTCTCTCTCTCTCTCTCTCTCTCTCTCTCTCTCTCTCTCTCTACCTAGAAACTCATTGAATGTTCTCTCATCTACGACCGTCTGGCGTAGCATCCGCTGTCGTCTGAAATGACTGCAATATTTTTCAGCTCTCAGGTTCTGTAAAAAGTAGACGTTGTGTCAGGACCAGACATGAGGTGTGTGTGTGTGTGTGTGTGTGTGTGTGTGTGTGTGTGTGTGTGTAGTCAGCTTTAAGAATGATTGCCTCAAGCATGTTGTTTGTTTGTATTGGTTTATCTTGGAATTATATATTTTCTCACAAAAGTATTATTAATCCCATCTTTTATTTTTTAACTTAATTATTTGGCGAGAAAAAACAATAATTTTAATTTCTGTCTTGAAAAAACTAATACTTTTTATCTGTGTATAAAAAATTCAAACTTTTCTTTCCCCAAATATAAGTTTTCATAATCATAAGTTTCTTGTGTGTCTAACTGTCAGCTGCTAGAAACAGTAATAAAACTAAAACCTTTTTATTCAACAAAATCTCACTTTGCATAAACTAAGTGAACAAAAAGAGATGATAGTGAGACAAAGAAAATACTCCTCGGGTCACCTGAAGATTAACCTCCCTAGCTTACTTCACCTACTCCTTAACACTACCGGGGGAGTATAGGTTAGGTTAAATTAGATTAGGGTAGGTGTGGTTAGCTTAGGTTAGCGTTAGATTAGATTAATTTAGCGTTAGATTGAGTTAGATTAGGTTATGCCACGGTGGATTACCATTGGGTTAGGGTAGGTTAGCATTGGATTAAGTTGGGTTAAGTTTGCATAAGGATGATTAATTGGGGGGGGGGACTATTCTTCAGGTGATCTTATCTCTCCAACACAACTGCTGCCGACATAACCACTGCAGCCGCAGTTTACACAGATCACAGCCATCTTAGTATCAGCGGCAGTAAACGATAGAGTTCCGGTCGTCGTAAAAACTCAAATTGCCTCCTGACTTCCACCGTCTTTCACCCTCGAGTCTTGCTGGTGATTTATCTGTGGCAATTTACATACAATGAAAGATTATACATGTCGTTGAGTCTAGGTTAGGTTAGGTTAGGTTAGGGTAAGGTAATGTAGGGTGGGGTATGGTTGGGTAGGTTGGGACTAGGGCTCAGATTTACCTCACGGTTGCAACAGACAGACAGACAGACAGACATAGGAACACGTAGGCTGTAATACCATTCCTGAAGCCTTACAGGTGTGCTATCGTCATAATCCTACATCACGTATAGTATCAAGTGAGAGAGAGAGAGACCATGAACGAGGAATAACATTTACCTCATTCCATCTAACCTCGTCTAATTTAACTACTGACACAGGTAATTAGTCTGACTTCCCCCCCCCACCCCCCCAATAGATTTTAAACAGTTCCCCTTGTGTTTGAGTCTTTTAAAATACTATCATAATTCCATCTTACATATCTTAAACCTTACCTTACCTTACCTTACCTTACCTTACCTTACCTTACCCTACCTAACATTCCTATGACAAAGCTACATAGAACGGACTCTGTATTCATATTGCCTCTCCACATATATAAATTTTCCAAGTTTAGTCACAATATAGGTGTATGTAATAACCCCTATAAACAGAGGCTATATTAAAACGCTATATATGACTAATTTAATCATATCTAACCTAATTAAACCTTTTATACAATTACTTTCATTAATAGTATATTTTTCCCGAATAAATTTCAAAGTAAATTCTGTGTACGATGACTAATTTATTTTGTCAGGATTTGTTTCATTATCGGGGTTCACAGAAAGGATGGTGCTTCATTATCGGGGTTCACAGGAGGATGGTGCTTCATTATCGGGGTTCACAGGAGGATGGTGCTTCATTATCGGGGTTCACAGGAGGATGGTGCTTCATTATCGGGGTTCACAGGAGGATGATGCTTCATTATCGGGCTTCACAGGAGGAAGGTGCTTCATTATCAGGGTTCACAGGAAGGATGGTGCTTCATTATCGGAGTTCACAGGAGGATGGTGCTTCATTATCCGGGTTCACAGGAAGGATGGTGCTTCATTATCGGGGTTCACAGGGGGGTGGTGCTTCTTTATCGGGGTTCATAGGAAGGATGGTGCTTCATTATCAGGGGTTCACAGGAGGATGGTGCTTCATTATCAGGTTCTGGGAGGCTGGTGCTTCATTATCAGGGTTCACAGGAGGCTGGTGCTTCATTATCCGGGTTCCACAGGGGTGGTGCTTCTTTATCGGGGTTCATAGGAAGGCTTCTTGAACTGATCAGCTGACCTTTTGACCTGATCAGCCCCGACCTTTTGACCTGATCAGCTGACCTTTTGAACTGATCAGCTGACCTTTTGACCTGATCAGCTGACCTGTTGACCTTATCTATTACCCTTTTGACTTGATCAACTGAGCCCTTAACTACTGAAGTGCTTAACGTAATCGGATAACTAATGATCCCGTATTAATTAAAGCTCCGATCCCCCCCCCTTCTCTCTCTCTCTCTCTCTCTCTCTCTCTCGTCAACTAAAATTATTATGTTTGTTAATTTTACTTATTGTTTTAGATCAAAGATATAAATATATTCATTTAAAAATCACAAACAAGATACAATTAAAATACGCACAGTCATCTAACAAAGGAAGTCAAGTTAAGAAAACAAAATAAATTAAAAATAAAATCCTTGTTACTTCATCCATCTCATCACTGGAAGAAAAACAGGAATTAATGAAAAAAAAAGAGAGGAATAACGGCGAAGGTAGAGAGAGAGAGAGAGAGAGAGAGAGAGAGAGAGAGCAGATGAGCTATGCCCAAATACGCTCACAGTTCAGCGTTAACGGTAAAACCTTTAGAGGAAGGGACTCAAACATCAGCCAAGAGTCTCAAAATTTCTCACACACTAACTATCTTTGACCACTAAATAGACCTACAATACTAACTACGATACCACCTATACTAACAACCATTATCTATAGTACCATTAAAGAAAATAGGTCATTTAGCATGTGACCTCGTTGACTAAGGTAATGGGGTCAAAGTATCACTGTACGGAGCTATGACCCGGCACGAAGAACGGGTTGGGCAGGAGGGATGGAGCCAGTCACGATCTGAGCTGCGTCGTGGGGGGCTCTCACTCGCCCGCACTGTGTCGACCAGTTCACGCCCGCATCAAACTAGAGACAGAGAGGTATTAGGGGTTGGAGGTGTGGGGAGGGACTGGTAGAATGTAAGGGAGGGGGAGGGAGGGAGGTGGTGGTAAAAGGTAGGAGAATTAGAGGAGGGGGAGGAGAAGCTGTGAAGAAAACGAAGAGAGGATGGTAGGGGAAGGAGGAAGGCAGGTAGGTAAGAAGAAGAGGAGTGGGTGGAAGAAAACAGGTTGGTAGGAGGAGAAAGAGAGGGGGAGGAGGAGTGGGAGGGAAGGAAGATGGATTAATGGGACGGGAAAGAGAGATGGGAGATTGCAGGACGGGAATAAAAGAAGACAGGAAAGAGAGAGAGAGAGAGAGAGAGAGAGGGAGAGAGAGAGAGAGAGAGAGGAACTTTACAAATAGCCACAAGTACAAAAAGAAAATATTACACAGACAAAAAAAAAATAAAAAAAAATGAAGTACTTTTCATTTTCTTATGAGACGTAAAGTGATCGAAATGTATAAGAGGATTAAATTAAGGTAACAAAGGCATTATATCAAACCAATTCCTTTATTTATATCGTATATTGTTCTCGAGTCTATTAAATTGCAAGTGACGCATACCATTAAGAGGATCCGGGGCATTACGAGACAGTATTACAGAAACGCCAACTCACAAATCAGGTTAAGTTAGGTTCGGTTAGTGCTAGGTTAGGTTAGGTTAGGTTAGGGTAGTTAATATTAAGCTAGGGGGGCTAATCTTCAGGTGATTCAATGTCACAAACTCCAAATATATTGTCACAGGATAAAGACGTAAGGTTGAATTTTAGTAACGTGTTGTAAATGACAATAATGGTGGATGGAAGTTGATGTAACACTTGAGGTCGTGACAGAGGCTACTGGTCAACGGGAGATAATAACAGAAGCTGGAGGTCATCAGGAGGTAGTAACAGAAGCTGGAGGTCATCAGGAGATAATAACAGAAGCTGGAGGTCATTAGGAGGTAGTAACAGAAGCTGGAGGTCAACATGCAGTAGTAACAGAGGCTGGAGGTCGACGTAGCATCCCCCCCCCCCCACGCACACACCACGCCAGAAGCAGCATCGGGAGTTAATTACAACAGGTCTGAGAACAGGTAGGGACGCTGCAGAGTCATGGCGGAGATGAGTTTGCTCGGATGACCTCCAGCATGCAGCCAGCCACCAAGATGGTCATGCAGTGAGCCAGCCAGCCACCAACCAGCTACCAAGATGGTCATGCAGTGAGCCAGCCAACACCAGCCAGCTACCAAGATGGTCATGTGATTATTGTGTCTACAACCAGCCATAATGACAACCAGTCATCTCCCTGGAATGCTCACCAGACAACTGTATACCTCACCTAACTTTACCTAACAGGCCATCGAACCAACCAACCAACCAGTCAGCCAACCAACCAACCAACCAACCAGCCAGTCAGCCAACTAACCAGGCAGCCAGCCAAGAAGGGGAATGACCCGGCGGACCTTCGCCTCCAGCGGGTGTTCCGGGAGATGACGCAGTCCTCGGATCACCTGGGCGAGATACCCAGGTGAGAGGATGGGCAGTAAAGGGAAGGAAAAATGAGGAGGGAGTGGAGGGGAAGGGTGTATGTGGGCGAGGAAAGGGGGTGGTGGATGTGGAGAGTGTTGGTGGTGGGAGGGAGATTGGTGTGGAAGGAGTGTGAAAGGCGGGTGTCAGGGGAGGAGGGGTCGGGGAAGGAGGTGTTGATGCTGAGGGGGCGGGGGGAGGGATCCCTTTGTTTTCACGCGTGGGGTGGGGTGATATGGCAGGCCCCTATTGTTGTCCGCGCACCGGGTGCTGGCTGATTGACAGTGACCCTAATCTGTCTATGTTCACCTGATAACACTGTCCGTTTTATAGACATATTTACGGTGTTACTTGTATCTTAACACACACACACAGACAGACACACACACACACACTTACCTCCAGGACTGTATCATGTAATGTTTGATAATGTGGTCGTAACTTAATGTTTAACTCGTGTGTAGTAGTAGTGGGCGGAGGAGAGGTTAATATCCTTCTCCCACCCCCCCCGTCCCCCCGTGGCTCCAGCATAATGAGGGAGGTTGAGTGTATTTTTCATCTCACACCGGAAGTTGCTGGGTGTTTCTCTCTCTCTCTCTCTCTCTCTCTGGTCCTGCCTGAGGTGAGGTGAGTTAAGGTCACCTGGTTCGGTCAACTGTCTGTCTGCAAGGTATCTGGTTAATTTTTATTAAATTATCAATGTGCTCCACCTCCCCTCCCCCCGACCTCCCAACCTCACCCATTCCCCCTCCCCCCTACCCCGTCCCATCTCCTCCCCCCTAGTTCCGTTTCCAGGTGCATCGTTAAGCGCGTGCTAAGTGGTGGTACCCAGTGGTTGCCTTGTGTGTTTGTTTTGTATCTTGTTCGGGTGGTATCTCGGGCACTCTTATTTATCCAGCAAGTTGAAATGTCGACGGGATAATAATAGTTATCAAGTGGTGTGAGAAAAGGGTTTATTTTTTGTTTATTAATATTATTATTAATACCACTATTTGTTTTACATTTTTCTCTCACATTGCCTTTATGACTGGGGCCTATTATGGCGTAACGTTGACTTAACCTAACCTGACCTAACCTAACATAACCCCCAGGTGACTTTAGGTGCATTTAATCATCAGGTGAAATAAACTAAGGTGTCTAATTTTAAAGCAATTCATTAGTTATTGATATTTTACCTTAAGTTCCCCAACACTACTGGTCCTTACGAGAAAAAAATAAACACTTTACGAACTTTTGAGAATTGAATTGTAAGTTATCGTATTTCAAACTTGCAGTATATACCAGCCAACACGGTGATGATCTGACGATTTTTTCTTCTCTCGTAACCTGTTGACTGAACCTGATTATAACGAGCGTGTGGTCCAGGTCAGAGTTGAAGCTTTGGTCAGGTGGGATGTTGGAGAGTTAGGAGAGGGAGGTAGGGAAGAAGGTGGTAGGGAGGGAGGAAAGGAGAGGGGTTAGGTGAGGTAGGGAGGTAGGAATGTAGGAATGGAGAAGGAGGTAGGAATGGAGAGAGGGAGGGAAGGAAGGAGGGAGGGAGTTAGGTTGGGGAGGGAAATAAGGAGTGATGGAGGGAAGAAGAAAAGAAAAGGGAGAGGGAGGGAAGAAGAGAAGGAAGATAGAATAAAAAAGAGGCGAGGGGGAGAAAAGAAACAAAATAAAGATGAGGTAAAGGAAGAGGAATGGAGAAAGCAGAATAATCAGAGGTCAAGAGTGGAGGAGATAAGAATAGAGAAGGCAGGAAGACCAGAATAAAGAGAGGAGGAGAGAGAAGTGGAAAAATAATATAGAAAATATTAAAAGAATGGAAAGAAATACGAATAACGAAAAATACTGAAATATTACAGAAATAGAAGAACAAGAAAAAAAAAGGAAATAGGGATAATAGAAAAAAATAAAGAGATGAGAAAGGAAGAGAGGAGAAAATACTTAAAAATATATAAATGGGATTAGATGAAAAAATAGGGGGGGAGAGGATAGCAAATAAGAAAGAGAAAGAGAAGTAGAGAGAAGAAGGAAGACAAGGGTAAAACACAGCGAAAGAAGAAGAAAGGAAATGAGAAGAGGGTAGAAAGGTGGAAGGAAAAACTAGAAAATTTAAGAAAGAAGGAGGAAGAAAATGAAGAAACCAGTAAATACAAAGAAAATAACGATGGAATGAAAAGGATAAAAGAATAATAATATGAAAACTAAGAAGAAAGGAAGAGAATGGAGTAAGAAGGAAACAGAGAAAAGGAAAGAAATAAGAAAGAAAATTAAGAAAGGAATAAGAAGAAGGGAAGAGAAGAAAGGTACAAGAAAAAAGAGAATATGTAGACACAAAAATAGAAAGCAGCTGAAAAAAAATGAGAGAAAGAAACAAAGAAAATGGAGAGGAACAAGAAAGAAGAAGAGAAAATAACAAAATGAAGACGAAGAAAATATTAAGAACAAAGGGAGTGGGAGAAAAAGAATAAGAAGAATAAGAAGAAGAATAAGAAAAAGAAGAAGACTAAAATATATTCCGTGGTTTGGTGGCCACTGTCGACACCATCTGGGGCAGTTATAATGAGGACTTGAGTTGAAGTTGTTTATGGCAGATGGTACAAGGCCAGAGATGGTGAGGAGAGGTAATAACTGGTGGGGAGTGAACACAGCTGGCTAAGAATTGTGGTAGGTAGACGTGAATTGTGGTGATTGTGATGGTGGATTTACCTGCATTATCTCAACTACAGCTAAAAAGTATGGTAGGTGAACGTCAGTGGTGGTGATGGTAGTTGCATTATCATATGAGTCCACGAATTGGCCATCTAAAAAGCTCAAAGTTAAGTGTATGTATGTGTGTGTGTGTGTATGTGTGTGTGTGTGTGTATTTACAATATCTCTCAACAAAAAGTGAAACGTGTGTCTCTCAGAAACATGTCTCAGTGTTCATATGTCCTACAATATGTCTCCCACGACCTTAAGTGGACAGTAATGGCTAATGGGTGTCTGAATGTCTGTCACTTTAAATAGGAGTGTCTGGGTGTTTGTCTTGGTAAATAGGATTGTGTGTTTCTCTTGTCAAAAGCGGAGGGAGTGTAGATGATGTAGTTAGGGGGGGAGGAGGGGCGGGGGGAGGAGGGGGACGGATAGAGAGCTTCCCTCACCCTACAACAATGCTCTCACTCCCTCACGCCCAGTTGAAGTTTATGCGGATGACACAATAGTCGTAAATCACCTTTATCACCACACCCCGCCGCTCACCCCTCACCGAGTATAAACACAGTCACACCGTTTCCCTCTTGATTGGCTCCCGCGGCTACATGCTTTGATCATTTGGGCCAATCAGCACCCAGTAGGAACCACATACGTCATTTCGGCCAATCAGATACCAGTCGGAGTTACATACATCATTTGGAACAATCAGGTTCTGAGTAAAAGCCACATACGTCATATGAGCCAATCAGCTACCAGTAGGAGCCACATAAATCATTTGCACCAATCAGCATCTAGTAAGAGCCACACACGTCAGGGATAAGAATGGAACCTAAAAGCGAGTTGTTGTCATGAGTTCGGGTGATGGTCACGAGCTCATGTCGTCTGTGACGTAATCCTTGTCTGCCTCCTCACCTCCAGGGACGTTCATTAACCTGTCGGGGCTGTCATTATCCCTGGAGCCGACACACGCGCTGCCCTCCTACCCATGCAAGTTTTATTCCTTAAGCTCACTGTTGGTTTTAGGTCATTTTGGTCTCCAGCTTTAACAGATCCCAGTTCTAATAGGTCCCAGTTCTAATAGGTCCCAGTTCTAATAGGTCCTAGATCTAATAGGTCCCAGTTCATGGGTCTGATTCTATGGGTCGGTTCTAACAGATCTCAGTACAAATAGATCCCAGTTCTAGGTCCCGTTCCTATGGGTTCCAGTTCTATGGGTCCCAGGTTCCTAATGGGTCCCGTTCTGTGGGTCCACAGGTTCCTAACAGATCTCAGTACCGTAGGTCCCAGTTCTAATAGGTCCCAGTTCTAATAGGTCCCAGTTCTAATAGGTCCTAGTTATAATAGGCCCCAGTTATAATAGGTCCCAGTTCTAATAGGTCATAGTCCTGATAGGTCCTACTCCTATTAGACCACTCCTGATAGACTTCAGGTCCTAATTAGCCCCATTCCTAATAGGCCGTAAACGTGACTTAGTATCACCTGTTCCCCATCCTTCCTCTCCCTCCCACCTTCCTCCCCTCTTCCGCCCCTTCTCCCTCCCCCCTCTTTATTCATCTTCCTCATCTCCCCTCCCCTATTCACCTGGTCCCCATCGCCTCCTCCCTCCCCTTCTCTCTCAAATCTCCCCCCTCCCCTCCCCTCTCCTCCCTGCCTCTACCAAAAGATTTGAACCATTCCTCGCTCATCAGAGACTAAATCATTGGGCGTTAGTCAAATACTAAGGTCAATTACTACTATGAGCATGTAGTAATGTGTAAGTCCAGTCTTCCTTCAAGCCTGGGAATTTAACATCAGGCTACTCAAGTGGAAAGTAATTGACTGTGTCACAATCATAGCAGACTCTGTATGTAGCAATTTGGGGGATTACCTGAGGTGCCCACCCACCAACCCCCTTCCAGCCCCCTGGCCCCCACTAGCCCCCACTAGCTTACAGCCCCCCACCAAACCCCTTCCCCCACTTATCTAGCTTATTTCACCTGATGATCAAACACTAACGCTGTCTATCTTTGGCGATCAGGTTAGGTTAAGTTAGGTTAGAGTAGGTGAGGTTAGGTTAACTTTGGGTAATTTAGATTAGGTTTGTTTGAACGATAGTTACGATAGCGGTGTTTTTTATTTAGTCTTTCAGTAACGATAAATCTGCGATAGCTTCTCAGTGAAATATTTAATAGTTTCGTTTTATTTCAGCAGGTAATTGATCTGCGAGTTTACGATATCTCTTAATGAACAATGGCTGTAGTTATGAAGCATTTATCTGACTGAACGATAGCTTAAAAATACGTCAAAACTCACGACCAGTTGACACGATAGATTACTTTCCTTCCCAGGGATTGTAAATAGATATAGCTTACTTTATGAACGATAGATCACGCTTGGGATAGATTTCCTTTATAATCCCCCTCACGACCGATAGATGGCGGGCAACTGGTGAATGTCTGAGAGGATGATTGGTCAATTTGTTTCTCTGTCTCTCTGACGTCAGCTGAATGGTCGCTCTTCTCTGCCCGCGATCCATCCACGAATTTGTTCACGACCCGCTTGAGTACCTAACCTGACCTAACGTAACCTAACCTAACCTAACCTAACCTAACCTAACCTAACCTGACCTAACGTAACCTAACCGGGAATCCAACCCAACCTAACTTAAACTGGTGATAGCAGCAGTAGTAGTGGTGGTAGTGGTAGTAGTAGTAGCGGTAGAAGTAATGTGGTAGCGAGACTGTACCAAAGTCAAAGTTTTAATAAAAGTTTTAACTACCAGGTACAAAGTTTTTATAGTCGTTCATCCACTAAGTACAAAGTTTCAATAAAAGTTTATCCATCGGTTCCAAAGTTTCAATAATAATTTGTCACGAAAAGTACTGAGGAAGGATGAAGCCAAACCAAAGAGATTATTATGATATCAACCAGAGGTGTCAGGTCAGGTAACACACCTGTCTGTAGGTTCTCCCTCCCCCCTTCACCACTCCTCCCTCTCACCACCTCTCTCCCTCACCACTCCTCCCCGTCACCTCTCCTCTCTCCCTCACCACTCCTCCCCCTCACCTCTCCTCTCTCCCTCTCCTCCCCCTTACCTCTCCCTCTCTCCCTCACCCACTCCTCCCCTTACCTCTCCTCTCTCCTCTTGCTCCTCCCCTCCCTCCCTCTCCTCTCTCCCTACCACTCCTCCCCTCACCCACCATACCCTCCTTAACCCCCCCTCCCCCAACACTCCAAGACCAGCTGTCCCTCTCCTCCACCATTCTAACACACACACACACAAACACACACACACACACACCTTTTTAGTCAATAGGTTATAACACTGTCGAATGAAATGCCTTTGTCTACGCTGTTATTTTTGATAGAGTAGTCATATTTCTCTTTGTATGGACTCTTTTGAATTTTATGGTAAATCCAACTGCATGTGTTGCCATAAATCCTGTGAAAAAAAAAAGATTTAACATATTGTTGACCAGAAACCCGAATATGTGTAAATGGACTCCATGTTATTTGTTTTTATTTTTTTATTTTTTTTTATTTTTGTAATTTTTTTGTTGGTTTGTTTGTTTTGTTTCTATAAGTTGTTTATTTGTTTGAATATTTTTCTTGTTTGTTTGTTTGTTTGATTCACTTTTTTTGGTTGTTGTGTTTGTCATATATAGTCCTTTATATGGAGGGCTCATATATAACGATCCTCGATATAAGGGACTACACTCTCATATAGTCCGTTAAATAGAGGTTTCACTGGATTTTGTGTACGATATGACAACTGTAAAAATGGTTGCTACCTTAGAGAGAGAGAGAGAGAGAGAGAGAGAGTATCCTGGATGAAGGTGTAGAAAGCCTTTCATTAAGATATAACGACTGTATACACGTCCTCGTTAAGGTCACCACACGACCTATACCTGTTAAGTCTCAACCAACCAGAGGAAAGATGTATTGAAAGTTTTATTGTAAACTTTGGTTCACATTTGTTCTTTTCGTTTCATTTACATATTTTTTATATAGTGAATTGAAGTTGTGGCCTTTATTTAATTCTTCAAATAGTTCTTCTTTTTCTTCTTTTTTTACTTGATCTTCTTGGGTTTTTTTAATATGGTGTCCTGGGAGGTGACTCACTGCACCGTCTTACAGTCGTCACCCCGAGGTACACGTTTAACCTTGTGTACCCCAGGACTCACATTCGCTACAGTCATCTTGCTGTTTTGTTGGTGGTCTTAATTCTCTGGTTTCTGGACCTTGATTGAGGTAGAGGCGACGCCACCTTCATCTATGTAACATTATAACCATTGTCTCCAAAAATATACGCATTACATTACAGATTTTCATGTTTTTGTGAATCTTTATATTACAACACCGAGTCAGGACAATGTTGGTGTCATAATACAAACATTTACGCCATATCCATGAAAATATCTATAAGGCAGCGTGTGTATATATTTATCTAGACACACTGTAATGTTTATGTACCTGGACTTGTATTTTTTTTGTACTGTTAGACTTCCCCGCCTTCACCAGTCTCGTCTTCAAGCTAACAGAGGACGTGGAGGTGATGTTTTCAAGGAGGGGGAGGGGGAGAGGAGGGAGAGAGGAAATCAAGATGGAGGTGGGAGGGGTAAGGAAGGATGGACAGGAGATGAATAGGAGGATGGTGAGGGATGGGGGAGCGAAAGGAGGAAAGGGATGAGGGGTAAGGAGTGGAGGAAGGGATGAAAGGAGAATGGGAGGGAGAAAGAGGTAGTTGGGTAGAGTAAGGAAAGATTGGTGATGAGAGGAGGGAAAAAGGGAGTTAAGGAAGAGGGGGTGGAAAAGAAGAAGAGGAACACAGAGAAAGAGAGAGAGAGAGAGAGAGAGAGAGAGAGAGAAGAAAGAGATGGACGGGGGTAGGAGGGAGACAGACCGATAATAAAGTAGGCAGTAACACGCGATTCTCTCTCTGTCTCTCTCTCTCTCTCTGACAGACTAACCTACACCCCTTACAGAGATACCCCTACACCCCCCCTCCCCCACACCCCCCTCTATTTTCAGTCTACATATATTTTTTTCCCTGTACCTCACCCGGTGTCGTTTTGCTTATCGTTTACAAGTCAATCCATCGTGAGCGACATCTCTTGATTGTCCGCAATACTCCATCTTTACCGACCATCAGTAATGTGTCCGTGTAGGGGGGCCCGGGGAGAACTGTATACCCACTTATACATACATACATACATACATGCATACATACATACATACATACATACATACATACATACAAGGAATATCTAGCTCTTTACGACACCTTATATACTATTCGTTATATGACTCACTATTTACGTATTTTTAAGTTCGTGAAATTTTTAATTATATTCTTTATAAAAGATTTCAGTTCATTTAAAGATATTGACAGTTTATTTTGAGACGTATTTTATCCTTTCTGTAGGTTAGGTTAGGTTAGGTTTGGTTAGGTTAGGTTAGGTTAGGTTAGGTTAGGTTAGGTTATATATTCAGGCACAAACACTAATCATCTCTAAGTCATCTCAGGTCAGTGCTCGTATGGGTCACCAGATGGCGTCAAGGTAACAGTGATCGTGGGGTTAATTGCAACAGGTAAATAATTGTACTGGAAGAGAAAATGAAACTTTATTACCTCACAAAAAGTTAAGACAAGAGGTAGGATTTTTTTTTTATCGCCGAATGAGATACACCTATTATCTTCTCCCCCTTCCTCTCTTCCCAGTCCTTCCCTCATCACCTACAAGATTCACAACTTAGTCTCTCACCTCTCCTCCCTCCCCCTTTATTCCCATAACTCTTCTCCTTCCTCCTCACCCCCTCCCATTCTCTTCCCAACTTCTCTCCCCTTACTTTTCCAGTTATCCCCTACCTCTTTTCTCAACCTTATTACCCCTCCACCTCTCTCACTACAACTCTCTCTCTCTCTCTCTTTCTCCCTCCACCCTCTCTTACCCTCTCTCTCTCTGTCTACAACCCTCTTCCTCCCTCCACTCTCTCTCTTTCCACAACACTCTTCCTCCTCCCTTTTCCCTCTCTTCATTTCTCCACTTCTCCTCCTCCTCCTCCTCCTTCCCTCCTCCCTCCCCCCCCCCTCCCAACTCCCGTCCTTCTCTCCCCTCTCCTCCCCCAGTAGTGGAGACACCCACACACACTCCACTACACTTTGTCTCTGTGACGGACTACAGATTCTCAGGAGATTTATGTTGATCTCTTTTGTGTGTGTGTGTGTGTGTGTGTGTGTGTGTGTGACGACTTGTATAAAATCATTGCGTCAGTGTGAGTGTTCAGTTTAATAATAATAATAAAAATAACGATAGTAACAACAACAACAAGAATATTAACAACACCAAAAAATAATACTTCCATCACCTCTGTCCCTAATATACAACCAAACTCCTAATTAGGACCGAGCAGGTGAGGGGGGCCAAGGTGTGAAACGAGAAATTTAGGTGTCACAGGTATGAGAGAGAGAGACTTACCTCACACCAACTTCCTCCCTTCATCTCCATTCCCGAGTTTCCTTTTCCGATAGTTGGGTGAACCTCTGACCACCGTGGTAACCCCCCCCCCCCTGCCCTACGTCCACGGGGGGGAGGGGGGGGGTATTCATAAGAGTAGATAACAGATGGGTATGTATAAAATTTGTGTATGTGTGTATGTATGTATGTCCGTCAGTGTATAAGAGATGTTTTCCAATTTTTAAGGATATGTTTTCATTTTTCTTCGGTTGGGATCATTAAAGGTGTAATAGTTCAGGTAATACTCACACCCAAAAAAAAATTTCTGAACGGTTTGGTGTGAGAATAATAATTTGTTATGATTCATGAGTTTGCGCGACCTATGAGACATCCTGTATACTAATATCTTACCTGGTCGTAAATGAGAACACTATATAATGTACACCAATCAAGGGTTAATCTACTGTAGGCCCTGGGTTAAGGATCTTGTACATGTAGAAAAGTCAGTCTAGTCACGTTATTTGTATCAACCACATGAGGATTGTGATTGATGGAGAGGAGACGAGCCAGGAGGTCGCTTGTCTGTCAATCTGGCGAAGAAACTGAACACTGATCTAATAAATACTTCCTATAATATCCTGATTCACTGTGAGGTTTGTCGGTATCCTTCGCTCTGCCTTACTCTACTCTCCCTTCCTTCTTCTCCTTCCTTCATTCCTTACCTTTTTTCATTCGCTTCTCTCTTTCCTTCTTCATTCCTCCTCCTCCCCCTCCCACCTTCATTCCTCCTCCCTCATTCATTCCCGTCCCTCCTTCTCCCCTTTTCATTCTTCCTCCTCCCTTCTTCTTATCCCCTTTTCCTTGTTCCTCCTCCCTCCCTTTCCATTCTCCATTCCTCATCTCCTCCTCTTTCCTTTCTCATTCTCCCTCCTTCATCTCCTTCCCCCAATCTTACCCCTCTCTCCTTCCTCTCCCTCCCTTCTTCCTACGCATCCCTCCTTCATCCTCATACTTCATTTCTCCTCTTTCCTCCCTCCTTCCTTCCTCCTCCTGCTGATATTATTCATGTTTGTGTCTCATGTATAGGGAGAAATATTGGTTGGTTCCGCCGTGGGTCTCTTTCTGGAAACTGGAAGTTAAGCACGATATTCTGGGGAAGAGGAAACTAGCTTGGGACCGAGAGATGGATGTGTGTGTGTGTGTGTGTGTGTGTGTGTGTGTGTGTGTGTTGCATGATACTAATGACCTAAATTTACCTAAGTTTAAAGTGTCCTTAATTATGTCTCACCTGCCTTGTATATTGGCGAGGTAGAGAAGAGACACACAAAAGGCCGTGGCTGTGTTATTATTTATCTTATCAAGAGAACAACGCCATTTAAGCGTACCATTGATAGCCTTTGTTGTTGACGTTTTATATTCAGGATTGTAATACATACATACATACATGCATACATACATACATACATACATACATACATACATACATACATACATACATACACACACACACTTGAGAAGATAATAAGGCCAAGTGGAGGGCCTTCGTATCAATGACTCAAGTTCCTGTTCCTTCCCACGATGATGTTTGGGAACTTGAAAGAAGACATAGATTCCGAGAGGTAGATTTCACTCTGCTGGAACGCGATTTTAGGGAGATTTTACGATGTTGGGGCGAGTTTTAGGGAGATTTGAGTGCTGGAGAGACTTTTTAGGGAGATTTTACGTTGTTGGGGCGATTTTTAGGATATTTCAGTGCTGGAGAGACTTTTTGGGAGATTTTTTACGATGTTGGGGGCGCGTTTGGGGAGATTTCCAATTGCTGGAGACTTTTGAGGAGATTTTACGATGTTGGGGCAGTTTAGGGAGATTTTAGTGCTGGAGACTTTTTGGGAATTTTTTTACGATGTTGGGCTGCGGCGAGTTTTAAAGGAGATCTCTCGGTGCTGGAGAGACTTTTAGGGAGATTTTTACGATGTTGGGGCGATTTTAGGATGATATCACTATTGTGGAACGCGTTTTTGAAATTTTTTAAGATGCTGCGACGAATTTGTATGGTATATCAATACATTAAGTCGAGCTTCTATGTCAAATATAAATGGAAAAAAAAAAACGGAAACAAAATTGAAAGAAGAATGAAAGAAAAAACACACATTACGAACCAGAAATAGACGACACCAAAAGCACTGTTATCTTTCAATTAGAAAAAAAAATCTTCCAAAGAGAAAAGTCCTAAAAAGTGAACTAAGAAGAAGGAAAAGAAAAAATAATGAAATGAAAATATAGGATGAGAATTGAATTATTTAAGAGTTAACTCTTTTTACTTACAGGTAAAGGAATCCAAAGGTGTTTCAGTTAAAAGACGAGCAGAGTCATGAATAAATTAAATACAGATGTCGTGGGCAGCTTTATGTTTATTTAACTTTAATTAATCCCAGGAAAGTTTTTTTTTTCATGGACCACAGGCAGTGTAGATGCGAGGAGGCTGAGAGGTTTCTAAGCTAGCGAATAGGACTTGGTGCTCCTTCTTCATGGGTTCCAGTAGTAATGGGTTCCAGTACTAATGGGTTCCAGTACTAATAGGCTCCAGTACTAATGGGTTCCAGTACTAATGCGTCCCAGTACTAATTGGTTCCAGTACTAATGGGTTCCAATATTAATGGGTTCCAGTACTAATGGGTTCCAGTATAAATGGGTTCCAGTACTAATAGGCTCCAGTACTTATGGGTTCCAGTACTAATGGGTTCCAGTATTAATGGGTTCCAGTACTAATGGGTTCCAGTACTAATGGATTCCAGTATAAATGGGTTCCAGTACTAATGGGTTCCAGTACTAATGCGTTCCAGTACTAATTGGTTCCAGTACTAATGGGTTCCAGTATTAATGGGTTCCAGTACTAATGGGTTCCAGTATAAATGGGTTCCAGTACTAATAGGCTCCAGTACTTATGGGTTCCAGTAATAATGGGTTCCAGTATTAATGGGTTCCAGTACTAATGGGTTCCAGTACTAATGGATTCCAGTATAAATGGGTTCCAGTACTAATGGGTTCCAGTATAAATGGGTTCCAGTACTAATAGGCTCCAGTACTTATGGGTTCCAGTACTAATGGGTTCCAGTATTAATGGGTTCCAGTACTAATGGGTTCCAGTACTAATGGATTCCAGTATAAATGGGTTCCAGTACTAATAGGCTCCAGTACTAATGGGTTCCAGTGCTAATAGGTTCCAGTACTAATAGGTTACAGTACTAATGGGTCCAACTCTTTACAGATAATACACTAAATTGACAGGATTTCAGACTGTGTTACCATACAGTTAAACAGGAAGGTCCTACCATACAGTCTTGCGAGTAGGGAGGAGTTCTGACTGTTTAATTTCACAGGTAGACAGGAGTTCTGACTGTTTATTACACAGTTAGACAGGAGTTCTGACTGTTTATTACACAGTTAGACAGGAGTTCTGACTGTTTAATTACACAGTTAGACAGGAGTCCTGACTGTTTAATTACACAGTTAGACAGGAGTTCTGACTGTTTATTACACAGTTAGACAGAGAGCCTAGTGCACAGTCACAAGTCGCAACACTCCCCTCTGAGTCATATGAGTCATAATTATACCGGAAAAACAAATATTACCATAACATGAAAGTCCGTCTCACTCTTCCTCCTCCTCCTCTTCTTGCTCTTCTTATTTTTCATCTTCTTCCTCTCCTTTTTCTTGTTATTGTTGTTTTTGTTCTTCCTTTTGTTTTATTATTTATTCTTGGTTTGTTATTGTTTGTTAATGTTTTTCCTTTTCTTCTTCATGTTTTTGTTTTCGTTGTTGTTGTTGTTGTTGTTGTTCTAAGCCCCCAATAGTCAGGTTGCCGACTCGATCTCTGCCACAGTCCTCTTCTTCAGCCTCCTTCACCCTCAGCCTCAAACTTTACACATCTCTCTTATCCACGTCCTTCCACCTCTCAACCTCTGTCTTCCACTTGAGGTCCTCCACCTCCTCTCCTCTTACCACATCACAGAAACATTCCCAACTCTCCTCTCTCTCTTCTTGCTACCTGTACGTGTCGTTCCTGTTCTCTGTATTTATCATATCTTCAGCTCAGTTCTCTTCAACAATCAACAACTCTTCTCTCTCTCTCTCTCTCTCTCTCTCTCTCTCTCTCTCTCTCTCTCTCTCTCTCTCTCTCTCTCTCTCTCTCTCTCTCTCTCTCTCTCTCTCTCTCTCTCTCTCATAACACCCAAAACCTCACTCCTACAAGCCAAATGCCCTGGAGGCAGAATCTGTCAGGGGCTGCCCTCAGTAAGTCACTTATTTTACCTGTTTGGCACACACACACACACACACACACACACACACACACACACACACACACACACACACACACACACACACACACACACACACACAGATGTGTGTGTGTGTGTGTGTGCCAAGAAGTCGACCAACGCTGTCTAAAGAAAGGTTTTCCCTTAGAGTGTGTACCGAGAGAGAGAACAGAGATCAAAACCTGCTACATAAAATTTTTTTATGCTCGCTGGATAATGAAATTTACGGTTAAATTTTTATTCACTTATTCTGTTATTCTTTTACTTGTTCTTTTCACAGAAAGGAGAGAGAGAGAGAGAGAGAGAGAGATAAGTACAGGAACAGGTATTTTTTTAACTACAGATACAGTTCAAAAATAATTAACCATTACATTTATTATCATTACGTTTCTCATTACTAATACATCACTAAGGTAAGACTCACCAAGGTGTTAAATACACATCACATATTAAACAGAAACACAAACTCTCTAAAGTCAACAGCATCCCAGACATAATCTATCTTCATCCTTAAATATATTGTTGCTTCCTACGCTTGCTGGTCCTGTAAGCAGATTACCCACCAGACTATTACACACACCTAGTACTGTTACCCACCAGCACTACACACACACACACACTCAGCACTGTTCCACCAGCACTACACACACACACACACTCAGTACTGTTACCCACCAGCACCACACACACACACACCAGCACGTACCCACCAGCACTACACACACACACACACTAGTACTGTTACCCACCAGCACTACACACACACACACACTAGTACTGTTACCCACCAGCACTACACACACACACACACACACTAGTACTGTTACCCACCAGCACTACACACACACACACACTAGTACTGTTACACCCACCAGCACTACACACACACACACACTAGCACTGCTAACCCACCAGCACCAACACACACACACACACACACTAGTACTGTTACCCACCAGCACTACACACACACACACACTAGTACTGTTACCCACCAGCACTACACACACACACACCTGTACTGTTACCCACCAGCACTACACACACACACACCCAGCACTGTTACCCACCAGCACTACACACACACACACTAGTACTGTTACCCACCAGCACCACACACACACACACACACACACACACCAGTACTGTTACCCACCAGCACCACACACACACACACTAGTACTGTTACCCACCAGCACTACACACACACACACTAGTACTGTTACTCCACCAGCACCACACACACACACACACTCAGTACTGTTACCCACCAGCACCACACACACACACACACACTAGCAAGCACTGTCACCGTGTTAGTATCTCACAGTTCTCCTCCCTTGTAAGCTTGACCAACCCTCTCTCGGAAGCTAAACTGCCCTATAGACGCTTAGTGTTAATCATTTGAGTGAGGGGAGGTGCACAAAGCCGATTTTAATCTTTCTTGATATACCCAGTGTGTGTGAGATAGAGATAGAGAGAGAGAGAGAGACACCCCACACTGTCTCTACCTACTCCACCCCTCACGGATCTAACTTCTCAATGTAATTACCAAAACTTCCTCATCTAATTTTTAGTTCTTCATATTTCTACTTCATACCAATTACCTTATTACATGGCAGAATAAAAAGAAAGCATTACCCCTCTCTCTCTCTCTCTCTCTCTCTCTCTCTCTCTCTCTCTCTCTCTCTCCGCCGCTCAAATATCGCTTGCTCTACTTCTTACTTCCGTGTGGTTTGATGTGACAGGTCAGGAACATAAAAAAAAGTTTCGCTTAGTTTGGTCGGGACGTTGGTATGAAGCCTTACACCACCGTAGCTCAATTGCAAATAAAGACCAGATTTACATATTTACGAGCTTGAAATGTCCTACCATTAGCTGGCCTCATCATTCTGCATTATGTAATTTATTTCCTTGGAAAACTTTTTTTGATAGGGAGGGAGATAGTGAGATGGTCAGGGAAGGGGTAGTAAGAGGGTGAGATAGGGGTAAGGGGAGGGTAAGGGAATATAGTGAGAGGAGGGGTTAGTGAGATAGTGAGAGGAAGGGGACAAAAGAAGGGGTGAGGTAGAGGTTGGATAGTGGAAGGGGGTAAAGGAGGGTTATGGACAAAGGGAGAGGGGTGCAGGAGATTGGGGTGAGGTCAGTGATAGTGGAAGGGTGTTAAGGAGCAGACAGCAGGAGGATTGATAGTTTCCTTCTGGATGGCTCTCTTCTTCAGTGCTCAACAGTCAACAGGAACTATTCAGTCACAAAAGTAAACATTCAATTCCGGGTTCCGGGAATAACTTGCCCTGTCCCAACCTTCCTGCCTCCTAGGACTCATCTTCTTCCTCCTGGAACCTGTTTTCTTTCTCCTAGGACTCGATTTTACCTCCTATGACGCGTGTTTCTTCCCCATAGGCTTTGTTTCTTCATTCTAGGACTCGTTTTTACCTCCTAGGACTCGTTTTCGTCCTTTTGGCTCTTGTTTTTATTCCATCCAGGACTCGCTTTATTCCTAGGACTCATAACTGCAGCTGTGCTCTGAGTGGAGACAGGAGTGGCAGACCAACCACGTTAGCCTTTGCTCATCACAGTGGTGCTCACAACTTGTAGTGTTTGCTGGAGAGTCACCTGCCGCTCATCACCTCCCAGGACTGTGTTGAGTCTCGTACCTTGCTCCTCCACCTGGTCCGGGAGACGCAAGTGAGACAGGGAACACCTCTGCCGGGAGAGTTATGGATATATTCATATAGTAACGGGACTTAGCGAGCGTATCAAGTCGTGACCTTTTATCTCCAGAAGTCTGTCGATTTTCTTCAGGTAAGTCATTTTAGGAGTCAAATTTATACACCTGGTACATCAAGATAATCTCCCTCGTCAAGCTGTTATCCATCCATTGAAGGAGTTATTTCATCTGATAGTCGACAGGTGATGGTGCTTTTTGGGTGGGTAAGGTTATCAGATATGTTTAACTCCAGGTTGTTACATCAGGTAGGCTGCTGGTGGAGGTGGACTCACTCTCCTCTCTAGTGTAGGTGAAGCTGGGGGGTAAAGTCATCTGTGTACTGTGTAGACATAAAGAAAATTTAGTTTATTAAAATAGATGATTCAGAGTTTTGTCTAGTGAAGTCGCACTCTCTCTCTCTCGCTAAAATTTACCTTCAGAAATGAAGAAAAATAAAGTTGAAATTCTTCCGCCCCCAAAAAACAAAGAAGGAAATGCTTCATGTTGACATTTAATCCACGATAGTACTTCTCACTTCACTCACTCACGGTCAAAGCATTTTGTTTGTAAAAATAAAGAAAAACACACACACACACACACACACACACACACACACACACACACACACGTCCTCTCTCTGTTTCTCTGTTTCTCTGTTTCCGCTTAATATTTTCTTCCTATTTTTTAAATTTTTCTTTCCATTTTGTGTTGCGTCCTACATCTCACCTACAGGGTACACTAAGTTACCTTTACCAAAGTTTATCCGGAGAGAGAAAGAGTGTGTGTGTTGGGGGGGTGAGTGAGTGTGTGTGTGGGGTGAGTGTGTGTGTGTGGGGTGGAGTGAGTGTGGGGGTGGAGGTGTGTGTGTGGGGGAGGAGTGTGTGTGGGGGGTGTGGGGTGTGTGTGGGGGTGAGTGGAGGTGTGTGTGTGTGTGTGTGGGGGTGAGGAGGTGTGGGGGTGAGGTGTGTGGGGGGTGAGAGGTGTGTGTGGGTGTGTGTGTGTGTGTGTGGGGAGGAGTGTGTGTGTGTGTGTGGGGGGGAGGTGTGTGTGGGGGTGAGGGAGGTGTGTGTGGTGAGTAGGAGTGAGTGTGTGTGTGTGCAAATGAGAGACTGACAGAGTAAACATCACCAGATTAAAAATTCACCTTCCTTAACGAGGTCATCTTACACACACACACACACACACACACACACACACGCACACACACACAGACACACACAGAGTCAATAACCCGAGGCGAGTTTATGACAGAATTACCAGGAAGAAACCTTTTCTACCTCGAGTCGGTACTAAGCTTTTACTAAAACTCTGAATAAACGTATTGTTGGAGGTGACGAGGGGCGTGGGGGTGAGGCATGAAAGGGGGGAAGACGAGGACAAAGGAAGAGGGGGATGGGGGGGGGTGATGTAGAGTTGAGGGAGAGGTAAAGAAGATTATAAAGGGGAGGAGGAAGACGTGCACAGGAAGAAGAAGATGTATGGAAGAAAATAAGATTATAAAGAGGAAGTGGAGGAGGAGGAGGATGATGCACACAGGAAGAGGAAGAATGCAAGGAAAGAGAAGTGAAGATGGAGAGTAACAGATGACAGAGTGATTCAGGGTGGGGTGACATATAGAGACTCTTGACTGTATCAATTATAGAGTATGTTCTTTTGTGCAGTTTTTATAATTTTTTCACACGACGATTACGAAAATATTCTTAAGTGTTTGTTTTATACTTGATTTATTTTTATTTATTTTATTTTATTTTATTTATTTTTTACTTTTTTTGATTCCTTTTGGAGTTCGGGTTATACAGTAAAGTCATATAGCAGAGTATAAGAGAACGAGATTTACACGAACGAGAATACTTGGATCACCTTAACTTAACCACCCCATCCCCCCTCCATCAGCTTATTACTCCTGATGATGAAACACCCTCACGCTACCTGGGGGGGAGGGGGGGTTAAGTTAACATTCGGGCATGTCTAATTGTCAGGGTAATATACGTTAGATTAGGTTAAGTTAACGATGGGGGTTTAATGATCAGGTGAAATACTCTGGGTGTCTAATCTTCAGTTGATCCGAGAGTTCAGGTGTATATTTCTGGGTGACGTAGAAAGAAACGCGTTAAAACCAGTGTAAAAAATATATATACTTAAGCTTTTCGTAACAGAATATTTCCCTCAGACGTGAAAGAAAAAGCCGAGTTACAAAGAGAAAAAGCCGAGTTACAAAGAGAAAAAGCCGAGTTACAAAGTACACGAGACCCAGCCGATGATTTATTCAGACAGTGTAAAGTATAGTTGGCTTTCAGAGCATCTCCGGAAGTGAAAAATAACGAGAGTAAGAGGGAGAAGGCGGGAGTCTTAATACGAGGGAGTAAGAGTGTAAGAGGTGGTCTTAGGTTAGGTTAGGTTAGGTTAGGTTAGGTTAGTGTTAGTGTACTTAATATTAAGATAAAATAAGCTAGAGGAGGTTATCTACAAGTGATTCAAATTACATGTGACAAAGAGATCAGGGGAATAGAGAGAGAGAGAGAGAGAGAGAGAGAGAGAGAGAGAGAGAGAGAGAGAGAGAGAGGGGGGACCCAAAGTAAACACACATACCTGTTCCTGCTTTCAGGATGTGTCCCACAGGTTGTGCACGTCACTTACCTCGTGTTTCTGGCCTCCCTGTGTGCTTCCTATCTCACAGTCTACCTCCTCCTCCTCCTCCTCCTTCTTCTTCCTTGACGTGGGCTGCATTTGGAGGAGGAGGAGGAGGAGGAGGAAGAGAATTCGTCAGGTCTCCATGGCTGCTGGGGGGATTGGGAAGGTGAGGGGGGCGAGTAACAATCCCCCTAACCTAATACCCAAGTTTACCAAACCTAATCTAACAATAGCACCACCACCATCTACCATAATACCACCACTATCACCACCACCACCACCATCTTCCTTAATACCACTACTACCACCACCTCCACTATCCCTACCACCACCACCACCACCACCTCCACTATCCTCCTACCACCACCACCACCACCATCACCACCTCCACTATCCCTACCACCACCACTATTATCACCACCACCACCTCCATCTTCCATAATACCACCACTATCACCACCACCTCCACTATCCCTACCACCACTACCACCACCACTATCACCACCACCTCCATCATCATCACCACCACCACTACCACCACCTCATTTTTCTCAACCCGCATAGGGGAAAGTTTTGTTTAGGAAAGTTCCCCTCGCTTATAACCCGCTTGAAAAATTTCTTATTCAGGGGAACGAACTGAAAACTTTCTTCTTGTAATACTTTCTAATTGATGTTTCTTTTAATTGAAGAAAGTAACAAGAAAAACTTTCATATTCAATCCCATTTTACAACATATTAAGTGTTTTAGAAAATATCTTCATTTGGTATACTTTTTAGTGTCATATTCTACTTATAAAACTTAACAACTTAACAACACTTTACCTTAACTTCCGGGAAACACTTAGAATACTTGTTACTTATTCAGGAGTTAAATAAAATGTTCTATTGACAATAATTTAGATACAGAATTTTATTTTGTTTTAGTGGAGAGGTGAGGAGGAGGTTGGGGAGGTGGGGAACTGGTGAGAAAGATGGGGAGGTAAGGAAATTGAAAATGGGGAGGAGAGGTGAGGCAGGAAGGGGAGAGTAAGGTAAGGAAATTGAGAGTGGGGAGAGGGGGAGAGACAGGAAGGGGAGAGTAGGGGAGGAACTATCACGTCTACCTACCTTCCCTATCAATCACGTGTCATAGATAGCCTGTCTCCCCTACCATGATGTATAGTGTATAACAAAGTCATAAATTTTAAGGATATTTCACGACTTCTTCAACCTGCCTGAGATATATCTTGTGTCAACTACGGGTATCTCATAATGAAGGAAGGAAGGAAGGAAAGAAGGAAGGAATGATGGGAGGAATAAAAAAAGAAAGGGTGGACGGAAGGAAGGAAAGAGGGAAAAGTGAAGGAAGGGAGGGAGGGAGGGAGGAGAAATGGAGGGAAATTAGGAAGGAGGGCTTGACAGGAATAGGAAAGTTATGGAAGGGGAACTAGAGAGATGGAAGATAGGGAGGAGGAGAAGGAAGGAGAGGAACTGGGAGGGATGGAGAGATAGGGTTGCATGTTGATGAAGCAATTTGTCGCTTCACTCCGACATAATCAACTTACTTTATCACGTTGATTAAACAAGGGAGGGTGAGAGAGGGGGAGATGTTAATTGAATCTGGCAGGTAAGATCTTCTCGTCAAACACCTGAGACCTGTAGGGTGAAGTCTTTGTATATGAGCCCCCTCCAGCACCCCTCCCGCCCCTCCTCCTGCCCCCTCCGAGCCTCCTCCCGCCTCCCCCCCCTCCCCCCAACCCCTGAGCAGGTGGTATGCAATCACCTGAAGATTAGACACCCCGGTTTAGTTCACCTCGAGGTGATTCTTCCTCAGCTATCGTAAATTAAACAGCGATTTGTAGTTTTCTTTACACCTGGATGTCCTTCCCAGGTAACCATTGTAAGGTATCGTAATGCGAAGGAAAAAAATGTAATTATCCTGTTAGTTTGGATATCGTTCCGGTGTGACTATCGTAAAGAAAATGAATTATAAAGGACAAGTTATCGTGTGCTAATTTGGCTATCGTAACAAGGTGAGTTAATTAGTATTATAGGGAGAGACAGGTGAGGGGATTAGTTATCGTATTAGTAAGGTCAAGCTACCGTAAGTAATTTAGATTATTACGCTACAATGGCCTAAGATAACTGTGTGTGTGTGTGTGTGTTTCTCTCTCTCCCTCCCTCCCCTCCCCTCCCCTCCTCCCAACCCCATCCTCTCTCTCTCTCTCTCTCTCTCTCTCTCTCTCTCTCTCTCTCTCTCTCTCTCTCACCTTCCTTCCGTCACTGTGGCTTTTCTGCCTGGAGGAACCATCAAGTTTGGATCTGGTTGAAGTAGGAGGGGGAGAGAGGCGAGGGAGAGAATGGGGAGAGACGGAGGAAGGGAGATAAAGGAGAGGGAGAAGAGAGAGGGAAAGAAGGTGATAGAGGGGGGGGGGAGAATGGGAGGAAAAGAGGAAGGAAGGAGAAGGTGGGTAGGGGGACGTGATTGGGGGGGACGGAGAGGAAAGTGGGGAAGAATGGGGTGGGGGGAGGGAGGAGGGACAGGCTAGAGATTTGCTGAGATCCTCTGGTCGCTACCAACAGCTGGGTCCCTCCGCCTAGTCCTCTCTCTCTCTCTCTCTCTCTCTCTCTCTCTCTCTCTCTCTCTCTCTCTCTCTCTCTCTCTCTCTCTCTCTCTCTCTCTCTCTCTCTCTCTCTCTCTCTCTCTCTCTCTCTGGTTCTTCTCCCCACAAATCGCTTTTCCTTCCCCTAATCACCCTCTTTTCTCCCTCTTTCTCCCCCTCCCTCCTCCTCATCCACCCTTTCTCCCAAACAACATCTCCACCCCTATACTTCATCCTCTCTTCTTCCCTCTCTACGTCTTCTCCTCACTGTTCCTTCTCCTTGTTCTTCTTGCCGTCCACCTCCCATTCGTCCTTTTCCTCTTCGTCCTTCTCTTTACTCCTCCGTCCCCACCTCTCCCCATCTCCTCCCCCTCTACGTCCTCTCTCTCCTCCCCACCTCCCTCACCCCACCCCACCTTCAAAGTTACCCTTAGGCTGCCCATAACGTAACCATCATGACTACTATAGACCGCCATAAACGACTCATTACGTTCATTGTGGCGGAGAAGCGAGCCAATAGCCCCTCCTCGCCCTGCCCCGCCCCGCCACTCTACCCCCGTCACCCGCCGCCCTGTAAACACGCAACTTCCTCTTTCTAACCTTTAAAAAATTATGGAAAAAACGAAAACAAAAAACAACAGAATTGCTATAATCCTTTTATGAGCAATTTCCACCTACCAATCTTTCCCTTCCCCCCTCCACCCTACCTGACCCTCTCTTGTCCTCCATCTCTACCCTGACCCTCTCTTGCCCCCTCCATCCTTACTCCCCTCTCTGTCCCTTCTCTTCCCTCCTTTCCTCCTCATTTTCTCAATTTCTTTCTTCTTTTGTTTCCTGTTTCCCGTCTTCCTCACCCTTACCTCTCCACTCCATGGTCGTCTAATCCTCCTATCCATTCCATGGCCCTCCTGACTGTCTCACTTCCTCCCCCTCCATCCTACTGCCTTCCTGTCTCTCCTCAACCTGTCAACCTATCCATCTAGCCGCCTACCGAGGGCCTCGTCTCATAAGACCACTAAGAATGGGTTATGTGTTGGTCCATCTGCTGAGGAGTAATTAATGTTGGTTGTCACGACGATGATGGTTAATATGGTGGTGTTTATGGTGGGTGTAGGCGGTGGTAGTGGCAACCTGTGGTGTAATGGTCAGCGTGTAACCCAGTGGCCTCGGGTTCGATACCCAGGCAGAGTGATACTTTGGAGAAGTTTCTTTATATTATTCTGCCTCTGTCTACCCAGCAGTAATTGGGGACCTCGAGTTAATCGATTTGCAGATCGTGTTCCGGGTAATGGCTAGCCAGTGCAGTTGACGAGATATCCGATCTTCATTAACGCAAAATTTGGTTGTTGTGTTGGCGACAGCTTCTACACCTTAAACAAATTCACGCCTAGGTGACCCTAGTGTCGGCCATCCTCGTACACGAGAGGCAACCATTATATAGTGGCAGTGAGATGCGGTGATGGTAAAACAGGTGTATTATGGTTGGGGCAAGGATAGTACCAGTAGTAATAACAGGTAGATTAAAGTCAGTCATGGCTGTATTAACTCTTGTATTACTCCAGGTCTTCTCCCCTTTGTTAATTATCGTCTCACACATAAAACAACTGGTAATTTATATCGTACAGTATTTATGTGTATATGTGTGTATAGAGTAAACATTACATGCATCGCTGTAATGCAAAACAACACCTGACACTGTAATACATGTACTCCTTCCCTTGTTTGTACTCCACGACAGATTACAGCAGATCTCCCTTCCACCATCCCCCCCACTTCCTTCCCTCCCTCTCCCCCTCACACAACACCCTCCCTCCCTCCCTCCCTTCCTATTCCATCTTCCCTCCTTCCATCCCTCCCTCTATCCTTCACACACACACAGATGTAGCAGCGTGTTGAGTAATAGGTGCACACTGAATTACTGTAGTGGTCCCCAGAGCGTATGTGAGTTACATGGTGGGAGGAAACTTACCGACGTATATTGTTATAGATTAGAATTATAGAGAAGCCCAGAGTGATGTAGAGGCTGACTTGAAGCTATAACGCGTCCAGGGTTAATAGATATCCGCTATTACTTATGAGATAGAGAGATGTGACGTTCATGGGTATATATTTTGTGTGAATTAGAGGAAGTGACATATTGAGGTTAACTAACTTACCCCTGTGTGTGTGTGTGTGTGTGTGTGTGTGTGTGTGTGTGTGTGTGTGTGTGTGTGTGTGTGTGTTAAGGTTTCAGCATTCAAATTCATCTTAAGGTTTTCTATATTTTTTTTCTTTTTTTAGTTCATAATTTCTCCCACTTGCGAAAATCTGTATTCGCGAGGGTTGGAGCAGATGGGGATAGCGAAAATTAAATTCCTGGGCAAATGTGATGATGGGGAGGGAGGCAAAGAGGGAGGAGGGAGAGAGAGGGAGAGAGAGGGAGGGAGGGAGGGAGGGAGGAAGGGAGAGAGAGGGAGGGAGGAAGGGAGGGGGACGGTGAGACGACTTCAACGTGGGTAAAGAATTTCTATTAGTAATCTTCAAGTACAGGGTGAAAAGTCTCCTGGTGGTGGTAGTAGTGGTAGTTAGAAGGGTAGTAGTGGTGGTAGGTTGTAGTTGGAAGGATGGTGGTGATGGAGGTAGATTGTGGTTGGAAGGATGGTGGTGGTTGTGGTGATTCGATGGATAATATTCTTGGTAATTAAAAGCAGGTGGGAGAACACACACACACACACACACACACACACACACACACACACACACTATATGCATATTACATACATCTTTTTTCATTCACTTTTCCTCTACAACATCATTATAGACTCGAGAAAAACAAGAAAAAACAAACACAGAATTAAAAAAAAACCCACATAAACGAAAAAAAAGATGACCCAGAATTTAATGGCATATGTTTTAAAGCTTGGGGATTATTTTTCGATCTCCGGTATTTTCCCTCATTAATAATTCCTTGTGTCTTAATTCTCTCCGTTTGTTTGGTAAATATTCCGCCTTAACTCTGTACGTAATGTTTGTTGACTTCCTACTCTCTCTCTCTCTCTCTCTCTCTCTCTCTCTCTCTCTCTCTCTCTCTGTCTATCTATTGTGTGGGAGACGACTGCTGTGGATTTTACTTCAAGATATAGAGAGATAATGTGTAAGACAGAAACAGCAAGCGATAGATAGATAGATAGATAGATAGATAGATAGATAGAGAGGTAAAAAGAAAGAAAGAGACGATTATGTGCTAATGGGATAGAAGAGAATCAATCGATCGAAATGAACACGAGAGACTGAGATGGGCTGAGGTGAGCGTGTAATTACAAAGGTGAGAAGGTAATTACAAAGGTGGGAAGGTAATTACAAAGGTGAGAAGGTAATTACAAAGGTGGGAAGGTAATTACAAAGGTGAGAAGGTAATTACAAAGGTGGGAAGGTAATTACAAAGGTGGGAAGGTAATTAAAACAAAGTTAATATCAAGATGCACTAAGTAATAAAGTATACTTGGATAAAGATGAAGAAACTATATATCCTAAACGTTAATGAACCCCTAATTACTGTGACATACCTGTAAGCACCTGGTAGTGTGTGTGTGTGTGTGTGTGTGTGTGTGTGTGTGTGTGTGTGTGTGCTCGGAGACACTGATGGGGAGTGTCTGTATTTGTCATCTGGGGTTGAGAGGTACGTAAAAAATCATGCTATTGAGATGTACTGTAGAGATGATATGTTTTTAATTAATTTTACTTCGTTATCTATTACACCTGAGAGATCATTAACCTGTATGAACCTTAGGTATATCCTAGTGACTGTCTGTAATCTGTGTGACCATAATTTAGGTACCATTTCACACCTGGCTGGACTAGGGGTATCTCGGAAACCAACCTGTGATCTTCTGGATAAGAGACGAGCGCTTGTATCCACTCGGCCACCGTCTTCTTTACATGATTGTTTTTATTTTATTTTATTAAACGGGAGAAAAAACGTAGACTTAACATTTCAGGTTTTAGACTGTAAAAATAATACGGTGGCTTAAGTCAGAGTTAAACAGGTTATTTACAACTCAAACACCTGTGTTGACATTGTTTGTTTATCATATCTTACACGGGGTCACAACACACCTGGATGTCTCGTGTCCTCTTACAGCGACGAGACGAGACCTTGACATGTGAAAAGAAATATCGTACATGGGTTTAAGATTAAAGATTTGTCTAGAAGTCTGAAATATTTTGAGTGAGAGAATTTTAGTGGAGCGTCAGGTTGAAGAGTCAGTAACACTCTCACACCTCGAGATGAAGAGAGGCTCGTGATGTTGACTGTATCACTTCACTGTCTAGTTGTGTGTTATGTGATTGTGACACACGAGCACTGGTGAGAGAGAGAGAGAGAGAGAGAGAATAGGTGAAAAGGGGTAGGAAGGAACTTTAAAAGAAGGATAGAAATGAACAGAAAACGAGACAGATATTATAACAGACAGACAGAAAGAGAATATACTTCGCTGTTAGAATATGTCTACGGTGATCTGTTAATGTTAAATATTAAGCACTCAAAGGCATAAAGCTGAATTAGATTATGATATACTATGTTGTCTAAATTAAAGGTTGTCGTTGTAGAAGACTAATACCAACGATGTTTAATAGGTATTGTCTCCCTATTATGAAGATTAAACACACTGACGTTAATCTAATCAAACAGAACATAACCTAACCTAACCTAATTCAACCTCATCTAACGTAATATAATTTAACATAACCAATCTGACTTAACTAACGTAAACTAATATAACCTAATTTACCCTAACCTAACCTAACTTAACCTCTCCAGCTAGTGTTAAGATGTTTAATTATCAGGTGACATAAGCCAGGGGAGCTAATCTTCAGGTGATAACAAGGAAGGTTAATAAGTTGAGAGAGTTTATTATGTGTTGCTAATTTATTTACGTTGTTTAAATTGTGGCTTTTGGAGAGACCTTAACCACGTATTCTTGTGATAACGAACAAACTATACAGTATAATGAGCGTGTCTTCTTCTCTCTTGTTTACTTTCCCCTACAGAAGGAGTTTAGTATTATGATATTATGTGGTATATATAAACAATAACAGCCCCCCCCCCCATGGTTACTTGTTCGGACAATTGGAGAAGATTGGAACAGGATGGAATTTGATAACCAGGAGGAACAAGACGACACAGTGGACCGTTCCTTGATAAGCACCGAGAAGGAATAACACTTCCGGGAGAACAGGACTACTCGGGAGGCCGTATCCAACTACACCTTTCCCCAAACTACTCTATACTCCAAACACTATAGCGTCAAGGACTCTTCCCCCCTCCTTCAAAGACCACTCCTACTCCCCCTCCATCCTACCACCATTACTAGGATCTCTGCCAAAACCACTTTGATGACTCCTCCAGACGTGCTCCAACGGGGGGGTCACTCGGGAGCGTCTCAGCCTGAGGTTCAAGAAGTCTCTAGTGAGGTCCGTATCGCCTTCACGAGTGTCCCCTTCTAGCGAGGCGTCAGTCAGGTGGCACTGGTTTATGTTGCCCGACAAAATCTGCGGCGGAGGTTTATGGCTACGTGGTCAGGACGATTAAGGGCAGGGAGGGGCTCTACGGCGGGGGATTATGTGGTCGAGGAGGCTGTTAACGACTTGTTAACGACTACTCCTGCTGGTGGCAGTGTTGATGGTGCAGGTGATAGTGGTGGTGGTGGTAGTGCAGGTGGTGGTGGTCGTAGTGCAAGTGACGGTGGTGGTGGTATAGATGACCGCGGTAGTTCGGGTACCCAACCAAGCAGGTCCTCTTCTCTATCCCAGCACCAGTACAGCTTCTTGTTTAAGGATTGAGTTTTATATCAATTTTTTTTTCGCGGTGGTACTTATAGAGGATTAGATGCCATTAAATCTTTCGAAGATACTCTGTTAAAGGATTAAATTTTATCTCATATGTCGACTCGGTACATGTTAGAGATTAGATCGCTCTTCTTAGTACTCGATCTCATTTAATACTTGGAAGCACTTTTTATTGAAGATTAGTTCACTTATAATATCTGAAAGAGGTGGGCTTCATCCCCTCTCCACCAATGACCTTCATGTTATATATGTATCTCAAATCCCCTCAGATAAGAGCTCGAGTCCTCCGCCCATATTCACGATTAATTCCCGGGAAACAGGTGAAAGGATGAAGACTGGAGGGTCAGCAGAGCACCTTTGTGTAGGTACTGAGCCTCGTCTTCAAGTTCTCTTAGGTGTAGCTCGTTAATCCCCCAAGATCCTTCACTGGTCATTATTATTCTACCTCAGAGAATAGGTAAATATATTAAAGTTTGGGGATAATAATTACATAGTACCCAAGATAGGAAAACGGTCACTATGGCGGTGTTATGAAGGCCGTCACAGATACACGTGTTTACTACCGCCCTCGGTAGTCTTAAAATAGTACAGTCATGGATAATGTATTGATTAAAATATATTTATATCCGAAATATGTTGAGAAAATTAACTTAAAATAAAGAAAAGAAGAATTAGGTATATATATACATGTTGAGGTAAGTGCAGGTGTTTCGGGAACAAGTAATTACGTAAGTTAGCTGATACTCGCGCGTCTACAACATCAGGTGAGGGAAACTTGTCCATTCTGCTTCGACATGGGCGGAGTATGTCGGTGTGTGTAGCCTGTGAGCACCAAGTTCTAGTTAGCTTCGACTGGTTCTTGTAATGGAGAAACTTCAGTGACGTAAGTGTGGCATACTGATATTAATTCCCCAGAGCTGTGATATATGAGGCTGTGATAGTAACAGGTAACAAAGGTGTGCAGTTACGGAGTTGTGGGTTAGTTTACTGCTTAATGTTCTCTCTCTCTCTCTCTCTCTCTCTCTCTCTCTCTCTCTCTCTCTCTCTCTCGTTGATTTATTCATATTTCGTGGATATTTTATTCCATTTATCAGATCACTTGATGCTTTAGTCCCTAACTTATTTCGCCGTAATATTAATAACCTAACCTAACCCTCCCCAGTTAGTGTCAAAGTATTGAATTTTCAGGTGAATTAAGTTAGGGGTAATTAGTTGTTTCATACCATTCGTCGGATTCTTTCAATGGAGTGAAGGAAAACGCAGACTCGTCTTTTATACCTGACATAATCACACGACTCAGGTAAAGACCAGGATTTGGTCTTTAAAGTCTCACAGGAGAGGACGATCTTCTCTCCTTCTGTGGTCTTGGATAAATAAAAACCTTTGTGGTAGATTTTGAATGACCTTTTGTGGTCCTACGTGAACTAAGACCTTTAAGGGTGATTTTTGAAATACACTTGATGGTGTTACGAGAACAGACCCTTATGGCTGACTCCTTCAAGTGCCGCGGTGCGGCCAGTAACCCCAAAAGCTCCGTTGCATAGAAAATATTTACAGAATTTTCCAAGAACCTGAAAAGGAAAATGTATCTTTGAGGTCTTTGTGGTGCTCTTACAAAGTTCCGGTCGTCTGGTGCCTTAAAGGAGACCGATATATTTAATAAATATATGTACAACATCGCTTTTAACGATATGTACAGACTGCTGATCTCACCCTCCTCTGTATATATACACCTTGTTTTGTACTTCTCCTTAGTCTGTACTCACCCCTGAAGATGTGAATTACACGAAAGCGCTTGGGAACTTCGCGTTTTCTTCTTTCCTTGTGGTTATCAGCATATATATATATGTATATATGTATATATATATATATATATATATATATATATATATATATATATATATATATATATATATATATATATCGTGCGCGCTTGCGTGTGTGTATGTGGTGTGTGTGTGTGAAGGAAGTAGTAGTAAAATATTTTACCAGTTAACTGTTAATATACCTCAGTACTGTACTGTACTGTATACCTTGCAGGTGTACAGTACAGTACAGTATTTGTTCGTTGACGTACCAACAGCACCAGTGTGTGTTCAGGCGTACCAACAGCACCACGTCCTCTCTACAGTAGACAAACAGCTTAGTGATCACACTCTCAACAGTGACAGTACAAGTTCTGTAGATAATTACTACAGACGTACACACATTAAACTCATGTGTGCAGCTCTTGTATTGTGTGCCTCACCTCACCACAGTCAGGGGACGGCATATTAAACCCATAAGGCAGAGGATTTGATGCCAAGGACAATTCCCTTTAAAACGAGCATCAACGGAGGATTATCTCCTACAATAGAGGAACTCCCCTTAGGATTGGAACCCTTTTAGATCCTGGAGTTAATTCTTTTTGCGCTACTTCAATATATGCAATAAGGATTTACATTTACTAGTCTGATCCTCTGTGAAATGAACCTGATCACATGGTAAAGGAACTCAGTCTATGGTATAGGATTGGTTGTTGAGTACAGTATATGGTTATTACAAGCTTCTGTTCTTAATGTGTTCTGATAAAATATAGGATTTATATATGAGATACAGATGATATTATAATTATTACTATTGTTATTATTATATTATTAACTTCTACTCAGACAACTTATATTTAACACCACCACCACCACCACCATCACCACCACCACCACCACCACCACCACCACCACCACCACCACCACCACCACACCACCACCACCACCACCACCACCACCACCACCACCACCACCACCACCCACCACCACCACCAACAACAACAACAACAACAAGTAACACGACCACCAGCATTAAATAACCCCCACATAACGTCAACAAGCACTAAAATATTACCATCACTTCTACACCGAACTATGAACCAATCACAATAAAGACACACAAACCCCCCAAAATGAACACTAATCCTAAATGAATCCTACGACCCAACGTTAGTAAATTCCTCGACCCACAACCCAGTTACCATTATACCTCCGTCCCCATCCTATTCGATACAGTCCCGATTAATATTATTTTAGCGTTGCGGTCTCTAGGTTTCCCGGCGCGGCGTTTGACAGACACCCACCCCACCTACCTACCCATTCCCCCACCTACCCATTCCCCCACTCACCCACCCACTCTAATATCTGCTGCAGCGTTGGTGTTTGATATCATCACTGTTATTGTTACTGTTAATGTTAGTGTGTGTTATTATGTACCAAACACTGGTGTGCCGGGTATTGCCTAAGCTGGCCACTGGTCACAGTTGTGGAGTTGGTCTTGTGTGAACAGATGTCAGGAGAGAGGGGGAGAGGGGAAAGGGAGCATAAGTACACTTGGTTGGTGTTCTGAAGTGATGGTGTGTGTGTGTGTGTGTGTGTGTGTGGTGAGGGTAGAGGTAAGCATGTTGGTGGTGGTGGTATTTTGAGAGAGAGAGAGAGAGAGAGAGAGAGAGAGAGAGAGAGAGAACACTTCTTTCTATAAAAATACTTCCCTGTTGCATTTAATCTGTGTTGTCCGTCGGTAACTTGGAGTACTGACCATCCACTGGCAGTAAAGTACAGGCCCCTCTGTTGTACCACTAACACCAGAACTATTGTGTACGAATTAACTCACGGGAGATCTATTTCCTACGTTGCTGTACACTCGGAGGATGAGAATGGTTATTGTTTTCGTTTTCAGTGAGTGTGTGTGTGTGTGTGTGTGTGTGTGTGTGTGTGTGTGTGTGTGTGTGTTGTTTATATATATTTCAAGTTATCAGTTACCTACAACTTACCTGTACAGTATATTAATAATTCTCTAAGACAAATATTCCCTCTCATCTCTCTCAAAAAAAATCAATCCTCCATTAGAAAAACAAAGATAAAATCCTAAATTATCTTCTGAAATCTTAACATCAGTTCTTCAGTGGTATAATAACAATCTAGTTCTGGAGTAAGTGGTCATTTGAGTCTCAATAAAACGTGAGATTAAAACAATAAAGACCAGGAGGTAACAGTGAGGTGAATTTCTTCCGAGTCTTCAAGTGAGGAAAGTTAACCAAGGACTTAACTCATGACATCACCTCGCTGGGTTACTGAGTGTGTGTGTGTGTGTGTGTGTGTGTGTGTGTGTGTGTGTGTGTGTGTGTGTGTGTGTGTGTGTGTAGGCCAAGTTATCTTTTTTTTCAAGTATTTCTGCGTCCTATTACCCGAGGGTCTTTTAAATCTATAGGGAGACAAATGTACCTCTTACCATAGGTTCTTAAAACTAGAATCTCATTTAGTCGGTTACACCCTGAAGACGAAATATCCAGCTTGTCTCGTCAGCACATCAGCTGTCTGGCGCCACGTAGCCGGATATGTATGAATATCTCTGTGTGTATAGATGTATGTATAAAGGAACCATCAATGGTACGAATACATAACACTATATTTTGTTTCCTTGTGTTGCCTCTAACGTTTTGTTTATTTTCACGTACTGTGCTTTGTATCTTTTCTTCTTTAATGGCTTCCGTCCTCTCTCTCTCTCTCTCTCTCTCTCGCTCTCTCTCTCTCTTTATCCTTGCTCTACCCCCTTTCTCCCAGCTAGTTCTATTCCCTTCTCCATCTAATTCACTCCCCTTCTCCTCTAGTTCTCCCCCTTCCTCCCCTTCCTTCACCTCTAGTCTCCCCTTCTTACCCCACCTCTCGTCTTCCCTTCTTACCCCACCTCTAGTCTCCCCTTCCCTCACCTCTAGTCTCCCCTTCTTACCCCACCTCTAGTCTCCCCTTCTTACCCCACCTCTAGTCTCCCCTTCCCTCACCTCTAGTCTCCTTCTACTCCCAATTCTAGTCTCCCCTTCCTTCACCTCTAGTCTCCCTTCTACTCCCAATTCTAGTCTCCCATCCCCTCACCTCTAGTCTCCCTTTCTTACTCCCCAATTCTAGTCTCCCTTCTTACCCCAATTCTAGTCTCCCTTCTTACCCTACCTCCCCTCTAGTCTCCCTTCACCCTCTCCTCCCTGCAGCTGTCGCAGATGTTGATTAACGAGAATGCAGCCGTCGTGAGCGTCGGCACCGAGTAAACATGCGTGAAATATTGGGTTGTAAAGTTGGTTACGGCGCCTGCAGCCCAAGCACGGACTACTGCCATCTGCCTCCAATCTACAAACATCCCATTGTGTATTCACTCATAGTTTACGAACTTTACGTCCCTCCGTCAGAATATATTACACCCCCTCCCCCCCCCTTGCCCCTCATTCTTCTCCATCTCCTACTCCCCACTCTATCCCCCCCTACCCCTCCCTATAATCACAGTTCTCCGGCGGTCTATCATGAAGTGCGGTCGAGTTACGTGATGGTTGAGGATAAGCCATGTGCTGTTGAGGCTTCTCGGGCTTCTATCGTACGGGCGTCATCTTAACACACTCCCCTGGGATAGGATGTAGGTGATTTTATCGTGTTGATGGATAATGGATATGGTGGTGGTGGATAATGGAGAGTGGTAGTGGATTAGGAGAGAGTTTCTGTGTTGTGTGGTGTGTGTGTGTGTGGTTGTGTGTGTGTGTGTGTGTGTGTGTGTGTAAATAGTATCGATGCTAACGACAATAATTCCCTGACAATCCGCTACTAACCATCACTCCTATTTCACTTTTTAATTACCAAAACAAACATTTAGAAGAGAAGGACAAAAATCGTAATAAAAAAAAAAAATAAATAAATGCTAAAAAAAATCAAACATTGAATTAAAAAACAGTTAACACATTTTATTCACAGGAAGGACGATTAAAACACTAATAAAACTCAAACCACGAAGAAAAAAAAACACGTTAATCCTATAAAATTTAACCACTAGGGATAAAAAAATATTGACCCAAGTGTTTTGTTTCCAGGAAGTACGTTTAATGGTATTTTACGTTCCACACCGTGTAACTTTATTCCCAGGATACAGGAAGAAAATATCCCGTGATGAATTATGTGAGTTGTCTGATTAACAGGTTTAGAACACGTTGTAAACACGTCACGGACAAGTAGCATTTATAATCCAATCATTTTTATGGGCTTATGAGAGAGAGAGAGAGAGAGAGAGAGAGATGGGAAGAAAGTTTGGAGGAAAGTGAGTGTGTGAACTAGGGAGAGGGGTGAAAGAGAGAGGGGAAGAAGACAAGGGGAGAGGGAAATAGTGAATAGAAGGCATTAAGAAAGGTAAATTGAGGATGTAACGGGGATAAAGGGAGATGTAGAGAGAGAGAGAGGCCAGGAAAGGGAGGTAAATGTCAAAATAAATGGAAGAGAAGATTTACGTTTGTTAGGTTATAGGTGAAGAAGTTTTTGTGAACAGCTGTAAATGTGGCGATGGTGTGTTGTAAATGTTGTAATTATTGATTGTAAATGTGATTATTGGGTGTAAATTTGGTGTGATGGACATTTGTTATAAGTTGTTTATAAATCGGGTAAGAGAAGGAGAGATAGAGGGTTAACAAATAAGTAAACACAGACAGACATACAAGTATACAGAAGGATAAATAGAGACTCAACGAACACAAATGGACTAATTTAAAGACTTCAGTTAAAGTTTTTAATAATTGTATCATTAAAATATAAATTAGATTTGTTTTATAATTTAGTGGTGCTTTGTGTGTGTGTGTGTGTGTGTGTGTGTGTGTGTGTGTGTGTGTGTGTGTGTGTGTGTGTGCGCGCTCTGAAAACCAAGCTTTGACGTGAGATGATGAAAGACTCGTAAATAGGAGGCAGGTAATTGCCATAATATCACCTGAGATGCTGTTTCCTCACTCCACACCTGTTAAAAGCTAGGATGAAAGGCTATTAGCTGATTCTCCGCTATAGTAATAACTCTTACGATACAATTCCCTCGTACCTGGATTTTCTCAAAAGCTATTTAGCATTTTATCTCTTTACATCATTAGTGCGAGTGTTAGGTGCTGTCGCCTTCAACATGACGCACTCTAGGGATAGGTTAGGTTAGGTTAAGTTAGGTCAGGTTAGGTTATAGTTAGGTTAGGTCAGCTGAGGTTAGGTTAGGTTAGGTGAGGTTAGGTTAGGTTAGGTGAGGTTATAGTTGGGATAGGGTTGGTTAGCGATAATGTGGTTTAATCATAAGCTGAAATAAGCTGGGGGGTTTAATGATCAGGTGATCCCAAAAAATTCACATTAAAAAATACAAAGATTTTTTTAAGACTGTAAATGTAACTCATCAACAGTACACTAATTCGTACGTAAAATATATATTACTTTAATATTACCTCTTCCGACACTTCCTTGTTACCCTCCTCCTGCCAGCCATGTGTACAGCCTTCATCCTTCTCTCTCTCCTCCTCCTCTGATGTCTTCACTCATCCTCTTTCTCTCGCCTTGTTTAGTAATATTGTCTCTCCATCTCATCTGATATCTTCTTCCATGTCTCTCTTATCTCCACCTATAAATGAGAAACAAAAACACAGTTATGTAAGATTAGTATAAAAATGAAGTCAGGTCGAGATTCCTCCCCATCCCTTCATTTGTTTATCTGTCATTACGTCATATAGGTGTAGGGAAGTGTCAGGTGTAGCGGGAAGTACACAATAATGATCATTTCTCTTGGTGTACACACTCACTAAGTTGGTTTACGTGTAGTTTACCTAACAATAGTTCTGTCTGGGAGTGGCCTGTGTTAACTAGCTTTGTCTGTGCGTTTGATGGAGGCGCCAGAACACGACACACAGAACACGTGTAGGCCAGGATGCTCCCTAAGTTACTGTAGCTTAACTAACACAAGCTGAGAGGCTAGTGGCGAACCTATGAGTGTAAGTTTGGTACTGTTCACCATTACCACTACGACGACCACCACCACCACCTCCACCAACTCCACCACCACCACCTCCACCACCTCCACCCACCACCACCACCACCACCACCACCACCACCTCCCACCACCACCACCACCACCACCACACCACCACCACCACCACCTCCACCAACTCCACCACCACCACCACCACAACCTCCACCACCTCCACCACTCCACCCACCACCACCACCACCACCCTCCACCACCACCACCACCACCCACCACCACCACCACCACCACCACCACCCACCACCACCACCACCACCACCACCACCACCTCCACCACCACCACCTCCACCACCACCACCACCACCTCCACCCACCACCCACCTCCACCACCACCACCACAACAACCACCTCCACCACACCACCACCACCACCACACCACCACCACCACCACCACCACCACCACCACCACCGCCGCCACCACCACCACCTCCATCACCTCCACCACCCACCACCACCACCACCACCCCCACACCACCTCCACCACCACCTCCACCACCACCACTCCCTTATAGGATGCTTGGAAGGTCCTGGTAGTGTTAATGTTCCTTCCTCTTCTTCCTCCTTATTTCTCACTTTCCTCTTGTCCATTTCCTTCTCCTCTCCAACTTACCTCCTATCTCTTACCTCTTCCCTCTTCCCCACTTCCTCATCCTACCCCCCACCACTCCCTCACCCTCATTCTCTTACTTTCTCACTCTTTTTCCCCACTCCCCCACCTTTCTTTCCTCACTCCCTCAAACCTCCTCTTCACTCCCTCCCTCCTTCCTCCCACTCCCTCACTCCTTCCTCCCACTCCCTCGTCCCCACTCTCTCACTCCTCACTCCTTTACTCCCTTACCCCTATACACTGTGTGAGGGGCAGACAGGGTGGTATCCCCAGTATGTCGCCACAGGAATCTCGCGACATACCAAGTCCCTCAGGTCGTGATGGGCATCGGAACTAATGAACCGCAGGTAAGATAAGCAGACCCTAACGCCGTGTTGTTCACCTGACCTCACCCTGAGTTAATTAGAAATCCTGGAGACGAGGAACTCCGACTGACGAATAGTTTGTTGATCTCCTTTAAGTCGAGGTTTGATTATCACGAGCACATGTTTAGCTGTGTTCCAGAGCCTGTGTGATTCGTGCTTGCCAACAGTGTATAACCATTACTTGCCAACAGTGTATGACCATCACTTACCAACAGTACAAGATGAGTACCTAACTTTACAAATGAGGAAGTGTAATGCAATCAAGTGCAGTGCTTGTCTTCAGTATGTCGTATGCACGTTTTCCCTAATGGGTCGTCACGTTTATGGAACCACTTTTAACTTTTCAGGGCTGGATAAGGGTTTATATATACATATATATATATATATATATATATATATATATATATATATATATATATATATATATATATATATATATATATATATATATATATATATATATATACATATATATCTTCAGGGTGATTTAGGGCTGGAAAGGTGATTTTATCCGTACGTAAACTCAGACCAAAAGATCCCAACAAGACCCTGACCCCTTTACCCTGACCCTCCTGACCCCCTAAACCCTTAACTCATTGTTCTCCCTTACCCCCTAACCCGTAAAACCCCCTGACCCCCAAAACCCCCTAACACCCCTGACCCCTGACCCCCTAAAACCCCTGACCCCACTGACCCCGCATTAAAACTAGAAGGACAATATACACGACGAAAACACGACCTGCAACCTTTCATACTCGAAGTCTTTAAGGTGAAAAATCCTCTCGTTAAGACCTAGACGACCTGCCGTACTGGTTAACTCAAACTTTAGTATATCACTTTAATGCATAAATTAAGGGTGAGCGTAAACTGCGTGGAATTTAGAATGCTCTCTCTCTCTCTCTCTCTCTCTCTCTCTCTCTCTCTCTCTCTCTCTCTCTCTCTCTCTCTCTCTCTCTCTCTCTCTCTCTCTCTCTCTCTCTCTCTCTCTCTCTCTCTCTCTCTCTCTCTCTCTCTCTCTCTCTCCTTTCTATGCTTCTTCATCTTCTCAACCCGTTTTCCTCTTTTCTGTCTCCTCTTTTCCTCCATGATGGAGTTTCTTACTTTTCTCTCATCTTTATTCATCTGTCTTTCCTCCCCTTTACCCCTCTCTTCACTCTTATTCACCCCTCTCTTTCCCTCTCCTTCTCATGCCTCTATCCCTACACCTTCCTCCAACCACCCCTCTCCCTCTCACCACACCATCACTCCACACCCTCCACCTCTTTCCCTCTTATCCCAACCTCATTCCTCCCTCTCCCTCCCTCTCCCTCTCCCTCTCGCCCTCGCCAGCTTCCCCTAACAGGATGGCAGTGGCAGGCGAGCAGTGGGACGCAGAGAACGGAAATCGGACATATTTTGAAGGGTAAAAAAATTCTCACCGAACTAAAGATCTCAATTTCCTTTTTTTTTTCTTAGACAGTTTCCCGTTGTCACCTGTTGTCCCGTTACTTGTCCCGTTGCTCTTTGTTGCTCCGTTGCTACCTGTTGCTCCGTTACTTGCCCTGTTGTTACCTGTTGCCCTGTTGTTACCTGTTAGACCGTTGTTGTATGTTGTTAATTCTGTTCTCTGTTGGTTTTAGCTAGTTCTGTTGCCTGTGCTGCTAGAAAGAGAAAAAGAAAAAGAGAGAGATAGGAGAAATAAAGGGAGATAGAAGGAGAAAAAGAGAGATAGAAAGAGAGAAAGATAATGAGACATACTTACATGACAATGGGAAAAAAAATAGAGCCAGAGGAAAAAAAATTGCCGTCGGTACAGAAAATTTATTGCTCTCAGCTGCTACTACAAATACCTTTAACATCTCCCCTCATCTCCCCTCTTTCTCCCCTCTTTCTTCTTCTCATTATCATTCCTCTCTTGCTCACACCCATCCCCTCACCTCCTCCTCCTCCTCCTCCTCCTTCCTGCCTCACACTTTCTCTCCTCTCTCCTCCCATCTTCCTTCTCTTTTTCTCCTCATTATCATTCCTCTTTCATACACCCCTTCCCTCACTTCCCCTCACTTCTACTCTTCCTCATCTCTCCTTCTCTCCCTCCTTTCTTACCTCTTCTTGCCTTTTCCCTCATCCAATCCTTCTTCCTCATTTCTTCTCTCCCTCCTGTCGCACACCTTCCTATCATCGCCATCTCTCCTCTTCCTCCTCTTCCTCCTCCTGCATCCTCAATATCACCTTTATCTCCCCCTTTTCCTTCCTCTCCCTCGTCTTCCCCTCTCTCTCACCCCCTCTATCTCTATCATCTCTCACCTCTCACCTCTCACCTCTCACCTCTCCTTCGGCATATCCGTTCTCCTTTATCTCCCCCCCCCCACCACACAAATTTACTCACACACACACACACACACACACACATCAAGGACTGACTACTATATCAATATTCTTTACACAGTTAATACCCGGCAGCTATCGGTGTGGCTTGAGCTTCACTTTTGATTCCATTCGCCGTAAGTGTTTATTTTCTTAACATTACCTACCAGGAATACACGAAGGGTTGAGAGGGTGAGGGGGGGGGGTGAGGGTTCGGTTGAGGAGAGAAGGAAGGAGGGAGGGATAGAGGAATCGATGGGTGGATGGAGGGAGGCATGGGAAGGAGGGAGTGCCGGAAGGAGGAAGGTATGGAAGGGAGGGAAGGAAGGAGGGGTGGGAGCGAAGGATGGAGGGAAGCAAGGAAGAGAGGGAAGGATTGAAAGGGGGAAGGGAGAGGCGGTTTTTAAGTTTAACAAATTTATTGACAAAGCTTGGAGTACAGTTTGCCTATTCTGAGTAATTCAGTGAGGTCTTGACACTGAGGGTGGTATCACTGTTCACTGCCACACAGGACAGAGGTTCATATACAGTAGAAGTCAAATTCTATTTGAGGACTAATCAGTGTGAACCAGCAGCAAATTTTGGATAAACAGCAAGAATGTCCTCAAGCACCCCTGGTTCAATGTAATAATTACATAGTTCATGATACAATAAGCCAGGTGGCCTGAAGTCTTTGACAGTGTCACATTAAATAATATAGTGTTCAAGTGTATGCTTTAAAGGTTTATCACAAGTTTGGGGGAGGCGGAGGTACGGACAAATGGATAGTGAGGGGAGTGACCTTACACACACAAAACAAAATATTATTACCAAGGGAGAGATACAAGGTAACAATTAAACATTACCGTCCATTAATAGTTTCCCCTGAAGAGAAGAGAAGAGGCAACTAAGATAAACTAATCCTCCATCGATAATCGGTATAGGGCGTTAAAGATAGACCGATAAACGAAGGAATTAATACAAAAGAATACACATACTCATACAGGAAATACACTTCATACAATAAGAGTTTAAGACACAAAATATGAGCGTGAAAAATACTCTGACACATTTACGGAAAATTAAACCGAGACTCTCTTCACTATCTCTGAGGCATTTTATAAGCAACATTTTAGTGTAGAGTTAAATCCCTCAGCTGACAGATATATTACCAAGCCGCTACACCCTCTTACACACACACACACACACACACACACACACACACACACACACACACACACACACACACACACACACACACACACACACACACACACACACACACACACACACTTGGCCGTGAGAATTCTTCAGTCATTGTTGGTGAGGGATATTTGTGTTTTTGGTTTGGTTAGGTTAGGTTAGGTTAGCATCCCAACTCGTGTCATGGTGAGCAGTATCAGCATTCGTCTAGATGTCTTCGTGTGAATCATTCATCGTATATTTGGTGCTGATATTCTCTCAGAGTCTCAGAGAGAATCCCTTCGCCTGCGGGAGTCTTAGTGAGAATCCATTCGCCTGCGGGAGTCTCCGTGAGAATTTCTTCGCCTGCGGGAGTCTCAGCGAGAATCCCTTCGCCTCGCTCAGTGAGCGGGAGTCTCAGTGAGAATCCCTCGCCTGCGGGAGTCTCAGTGAGAATGCCCTCGCCTGCGGGAGTCTCAGTGAGAATCCCTCGCCTGCGGGAGTTTTAGTGAGAATCCCTCGCCTGCGGAAGTCTCAGTGAGATTCCCTCGCCTGCGGGAGTCTCAGTGAGAATCCCTCGCCTGCGGGAGTCTCAGTGAGAATCCCTTCATCCTCCACAAATTTCCACTGACAAAATCCTTGACTAACGTCTGTGTAGCAAAGAATTATAATGGCGAGGGAAAGTGATAAGCTGGGGAGAGTAATTTATTATCCTGGAGGTGAAAGAAGAGAGTGGGGAGAGGTGGGGAGATAAGGAGTTGTGGAAGGGAGGGGTGGGGAGGTAAGGAGGTGTGGGGGAGGTGGGGAGTAAGGAGTGGGATAGGTGGGGTGATAGGGAGGGTGGTGGGAGGTAGGGGTCAGTGTGGGTAGAAGTGGGGAGGTAAGGCGATGTGTAGAGAGAGATGGGGAGGGTGGGGAGGTAAGGGGTGCGTGGGGGGGTGGGGGAGGTGGGCAGTGCGTGGGGGGTGGAGAGGTGGGAGGTAGGCAGTGCGTGGGGGAGGTGGGGGAGGTAAGTGCGTGGGGAGAGGTGGGAGGTGGGCGGTGCGTGGGGGAGAGGTGGGGAGGTAAGGCGGTGCGTGGGGAGAGGTGGGGAGGTAAGGCGGTGCGTGGGGAGAGGTGGTTTGGATAGGAGACGTGGGTAGGCAGGGAATTACGATGCAAAGGAAGATGGAAAGAGGTTAGGTTGCATCAGGACTTGAGAAGATGAGGTGGGGGTGTGGAGGAAGGTGGGGGAGGAGTCGGCATGTGGGGAGATAGGAAGGTGGTATTTCTAGGAAGGTCTGGAGATTGTAAGATGTGTGTGTGTGTGTGTGTGTGTGTGTGTGTGTGTGTGTGTGTGTGTGTGTGTGTGTGTGTGTGTGTGTGTGTGTGTGTGGAGATGGGTGGGGAGCAACAGAACTGCAGTCAGATTTTAACATTTACAGATATTGAATATGTATACTAAGCACACACACAGAGAGAGAGAGAGAGAGACCCTACAGTAATTTAAAGCCACTAACTCTACTCTGATACACATCTCCAATTCACCATCCACTATACCATTTTATATCCCAATACATTTATCCACACTAAAAAAAAGTCATCTAGTCGAAACTAAAAAATAATCCAATCATAACTTTAAAAAAATATTCCCCGATATGTCGTAGTCCTTTGTCTCGCCTTAATGGTTCCGTCTATGAACGTTTGTGTGGTCGTCAGGTAACATAGAAACTTATTATGGGAGATAACACAGGATTTCGATGCTTATAGACACCGCGATAGGAGAATGGTTGACGGTGGTGGTGGTGGTGGTGGTGGTGGTGGTGGTGGGTGGGGGGAGGGGTCTTGTGGGTGACTTGCTTTTTGTGGGGGGGAGGTGAATCATCATCATCATCATCATCATCATCATCATCATCATCATCATCATCATCATCACTTTCTTCTCTCTCTTTTCTTTGCTTCACCCTTACAAGAACTCCCGCGACTGTCTGTATCTTATACCCCGGCACTGAAACCTTCTCAGTAACACCTCAGCCACAGCTCAACCACACTTCAACCACACCTCAGCCACAGCTCAACCACACTTCAACGTCACCATAACCACACTTTAGCCACACCTCAGCCACACCTAAGCCACACCACAGCCACATTATCACCTCCTCACAACAATATTCTCTCTTTATTACGAACAATAAAATATAAAGGGAAGTAAAATGTAAAAGAGAATAAAAGCGTACAAGAGAAAACGAGAAAAAGTCCAGAGACACAGTATATCTCAAGTCCTCTTGGGAGTCTTTCAGTTACCCCTCAAACCATCGCCAGAACAGTGTTATTCGTCACACACACACACACACACACACACACACACACACACACACACACACACACACACACACACACACACACACACACACACACACACACACACACACACACACACAAAGTTCCTCCTCCCATCATCAGAAACTATGACGTGTTAAAACATTCTCATCACCAGCGTCTCTCTCTCTCTCTCTCACCAGTCCTCGCCTCCATCAACATCATCACCATCACCACCAACAACACCAACAAAAGTATCACCACCAACAGCACCACCACTATCACCACCACTACCACCACTATCACCACCATCAACAACAAGTGATAACAACCTCCACAACAGCACACCACCTCTTCCACCACTATCACCACCACCAACATCCCTGATGCTGGGCACGGACAAAAAGATCACAGTTTAGCCCGTAAATTCGCCTGCTTAAAAGCTTCCCCCAGCACAAACTCTGGCCACAACAGAATCTCGCTTTGTTTCCGCACATTTTAGTATAAATCTTAGGTATAGATATTGGATACAGAGGCCAAATCCGACCACAAACTGGGCGGCTTATTGCTCCATTACCCCGTAAACTTTTGAAAACACCCATTAGATGGTTATGTCTTCTGATATTTCAAATGTTAGGTGGAGTATATTGAATACCGAGGCGCTTTAAGTGTGAGCCTGGTGAGGGACGGAGGCTGACGGGGGTGGTACTCGGCGGCTGGCGATATTCACCCTCTTCTTGTCGGTGTGGACTGTGTGTTTGTTGTGTTATGGTGGAGAACAGCGTGTGTTTGTTGTGTTATGGTGGAGAACAGCGTGTGTTTGTTGTGTTATGGTGGAGAACAGAGTGTGTTTGTTGTGTTATGGTGGAGAACAGCGTGTGTTTGTTGTGTTATGGTGGAGAAGAGCGTGTGTTCCTCTAAATATTTCTATGATACAGTATGTGGATGCTGTTCTTTGTTTATTTTTTAATTATTACTCGTATCTGTTCTTTAATTAAGGTCCATTTTTCTATCTCACCTGAACGTTACCTTAGTTACAATCTTCCAGTAGTACACCAGAATGTATACAGGGTGGTGCATAAGTAATTCAATTGTATTTCTGTTTTTGTATTTTTATTTACTCCACTGTACATGCTATGGATATTTACCCCTTACCTAGTATCATTTATAGCTATTAGTTACTACTACTACTACGACTACTATTATTATTATTATTATCACTATTACTTCTACTACTATCTTCAACCACTATCTGTACTATTGATATTAACTATGTTGAAATAATTACTATTACGACCCCTGCTACCATCATCGTCAACCACCACCATATACGACCACTAACTACAAGAAACAATAACCATTACGTCCTCTACTATCACCATTAACTTCACAAACACCATTAAACACCATTACCACAAAGTCTATGGTGCACCCCACTTACCCTGAAGAAAACTACCACCATTACCATTACTACGAATGCCACTATCACTAACAACACCATTAGCATTATCACCAGCTCGTAATTCAACACCACTAACACCACTAACAACACCGCCACTAATATATCAATACGTATATTAGCACCACTACCGGGCCAATAACACCATAACAACCATTAATAACTACTAATAACCCGTAAATAACATAGTTCATTTATCACATCATCTTTCCCGTCAAGTTAATATTGGGAAAAAAAGTCGACAAGGCAGGGCAATAAGTTGTCCCACACAGGAGGTAACAACGTGTGGCTGCAAGTTATGTAGGATGACTGACACATACACACACACACACACACACACACACACACACACACACACACACACACACACACACACACACTACTAAAATGAAAATAAATAATAAAAAAAATCACTGAGAGAAATTCATCTTTCCTCTATTATTTATCAACCGGAAAAAAATAAAAATAAAAAAATAAAAAGATAATCCAAGTCTATGGCACCTTTTCTGGAACGCTCGTGGCCCAGACAAGAATATACGAGAACTCCCATATCCATTTTCTCGCTACGAGGTTCTGGATAAGAGGACTTCCAGAGAGCCCCCCTACTATTCCTCCTCCCAAAAACAACTCTGGCTGGAGGAGGGGCGGCTGTGAGTCCAGGTGGGTAGGGAGGTTATGTTGGTGTTTGTGAGGTGTCCAGGGGAGGAGAAACACGCAGAGTGGAGGAGGTGATTGGCAGGAGAGAGGCCATTGTTGAAAGAGGTGAAACTCTGGCCTAAAAGGCTTTGGACAGTTGAGAAGAATTAGTGGAGAGGAAGATGCTGGAACGCTAAAGTGGGGGAGAGAGTAGGAGGAGGGGGGGGAGGGGAAATATATACTGTATATGTGGGAGATGAGAGAGAGGAGGTAAGAAGAGGAAAGGAGAGAGAGAGGTGATAGGAATGAGAGGTACTGTACATTATTATGGTAGGTTATCGGAGGGAATTTTAACGTCGCCTCTGCAGGTGTGTACTGAAGCATCACGCTGCAGGTGTGTATAACTGACACAACTGACACTAGCCTGTTTGGCCCTGGTATAACACACTATTGCTATACAGTAGAGTAATATACACACTGTAGGTATGGACTGGAGCTATTTAATCTAGATACAACAATAAAAATAATAACAACAACAACAACAATAACGGTCTCTATTAACCAAACAAGGGGTAAGGGACCCGATGATCTCTCTCTCTCTCTCCCTTCACCCTTTTCTCTTCCCCCTCCCTCTCTTTTCCCCTCCTTTATCCCACTTCTTGCCCTCTCCCCATCTTTTATTTGGGTCTTTCACTATCTCTTTATGTTTACTTTTCTCTGTTTTTACCCCTTTCTCTCTCTGCAATCTTCCTCTTTTCTTCTTCCCTCTTCACCATTTTCTCAATTCTACTCTTCTCCTCTCCTCTACTTCTCTTACTGTCTTCTCCACTCTATTCTTCTCCTAGCCCTCTCCTTCCACTTTCTTCTTACTCCTCATCTTCTTTCCCCGTTACCACCCTCTCCTCTCTTCCTTCTCCTGCTCTTTCACTCTAACCATCTTTCCTCCTCTCCCCATTCTCCCCTTTATCTCTTCTCTCCCCCTCGCCCTTTATACAGGTCCTCTATGCTCTTATTGTTTTTCATTGTTAATTGACTAGTGTAATTACTAACCTTGTTACGCATTTAAAGACCATAGCTGTTGACCCTTGTGTGTGTGTGTGTGTGTGTGTGTGTGTGTGTGTGTGTGTGCGTGTAAGGAGGTGCGGGTGGCCTAGGGGATGGTCATGCATTAATTATCTTCAGTGCCTCCACTCAGGTAACTCAGTAACATAATAACGTCTCCCTTTCTCCATTATCCCCCCCTATCGTATTTCTCCCTCTCCCTCCTCTCCCCATTACTCCCTCTCTTTCCCTCCTCCTCCTCTCACCTCATCGTTCTCCTACTCCTCTCCTCTCCCGCTGTTTTAGAGTATTGTGTTCTTGGCCAAATAGGAGCATCACTTACCTGGCGGAGAGACACGGTAAAAAGATGGGGGAATTCCTCAAAACACGCACACACACACACACACACACACACACACACACACACACACACACACACACACACACACACATACACACACACACAGTAGAGAGGCGAGGTCACAACACCCACTGAACGTAATTAGTCAATAAAAAGCTCATAATTGTCTCTCTCGTCTCCTCCTCCTCCACCTCCTCCACACACACACACACACACATACGCACCAAACTTAAAACGTTTGCCTGTAATAGAATAAAACATGGGAGGGGTGCGTGTATGTGTGTGTGTGTGTGTGTTAGGGAAAGGGTAAGGGGGATGGGGGATGGGGGATGGGGGGAGGGGGGAAGTTATCAAGCGAAAACGATTTTAAACGCTATCTAACTTTTTCCATTATGAGGAAAAATTGCCTGCTAGATTTTATATAATGTTCAGAGTTGACTTGTACAATGCTGCTTTTATTTTTTTTTACCGCTCTAGCCACCTTCATCCTCAGCCCTACCCCCTCCTCCCCACCCCCTCCCTCACCTCCCCTCCACCTCCCCCTGAACCCTCAAACTGCTGCGTGTCACTTTTTTTTTTTTTGTGGGGGGGGGCTGTTTTTGGTGATTCAGTGAGACGATAAAATGTATTGGACTTGTGTGTGTGTGTGTGTGTGGTATTTTGTTTCCGGTGACTGGAGAGGAATGAAATACAGTAAAGGTTTGAACTACATGACGAACTTTAACAGTGTTTTGCTATGTGAATAGTTTTGTGGTTAAAACCGATATTCTTGTTTAGAGTAACACAACTCCAATGTTATTTTCTCAAACTATTTTTGTCTTGGAATTAAAGAGACCATTTATTGTTTACTTGTAAGTTGGGAAGATATTGGTGTGTGTGTGTGTGTGTGTGTGTGTGTGTGTGTGTGTGTGTGTGTGTGTGTGTGTGTGTAAATATCTTGTTTCATCATCAACTATACCACAGTTAACTTAAACTAAATACTAACAATCGCTATGAGTTACTTACGTAGTTGATGACCTCATCTTGATCATTAGTGACACATACACGTAAACATGTATTACAGAAGGTGAATTAAGACACACACACAGTACTGTACTCTCTTATGAACACTTATACACATTTTCTGGAGATATACAAATGTTGAACACTTCGTAATGTTAAAATAACTATAGTTAATAGTTATGAGAGAACCGTTCATTCAGGTAAGAGGTACAGGTGTGTGAAGACTTAATTGTTGATAGGACACATTTAACCTGTCCTGTTAGCGGCGATGTTGTCTCTGAGTCTGTCTCTTGGTAAATGGTTTGTGGATATTAATAACCACAACCTTATAACCTGCCCTTACGTTAGGCTAAGTGACAAGTTTAGTCTATTATTATTATTATTATTATTATTATTATTATTATTATTATTATTATTATTATTATTATTATTATTATTATTATTATTATTATTATTATTATTATTATTATTATTATTATTATTATTATTATTATTATTACAGTATTTTTATTCAGGCCAGAGGTATTCATGAAGCTAAATTCAATATCGTTTTTAACTCGTATAAGAATAAAAGTGACAGATAAAAATAATCGTAGTAGTTTATATCCGGGGATGATGGTCAGCTGATAGCCTTACTGTCAACACATGAATATTCTATCAGAGAAAGAATATGTTTTGAAGATAAATAAATATACTCTAAACATTATATAATTTATAAGAATTTTTATTTCTGAAATTTTGTCTATTTTTTTCGTGGGTGCATTTATTTATTTATTTTTTTTGAGGGGAGAATCTTTTCTTTATTGATGGATGTATTTTTTTTATTTACTTATTTTCTAATTCGTGTCTTATTCTTTTTTTCTTAATTTTTTCTTAATTTTTGTTTGTATTTTCGTATCAGTTTTTCCAGATTCTTTGTATTTCCTTATTTGTATGTCAGTTTTTTTTTTACCCATTTTTTCCCTATTACGCCAATTTATCTTATTTTTCCAATTCGTATGTAAATTTTTGCCTTTTTTCATTGTTACTCTTATCCGTATGTCCGTATGAGGACTAACACACACACACACACCTGCCTGACGCCAACACCTGAGGCAGAACCAGCTTGAGGTGTTCAGGTGTTGACGCAGGAGGCCAGCAGGTGTGTTGACGCAGGAGGCCAGCAGGTGTGTTGACGCAGGAGGCCAGTAGGTGTGTTGACGCAGGAGGCCAGTAGGTGTGTTGACGCAGGAGGCCAGTAGGTGTGTTGTGGATTAAATACCTTAGTAGTTCCTGACGTTACCGCTGGGAGGTAATTAAACAGAGGGTGAGGGTGAGGGGGTGAGAGGGAAGAAGGGGTGCAGGTAAGGGGGTGAGGGAGTGAGGTGGGGTGAAGATGAGGAGGTGAGAGGAGGTGAACATGAGAGGGGAGAAAGGATGAAAGTGAGGGGGTGAAGGAGTGAGGGGGTGAAGGAGTGAGGGGTGAAGGTGAGGGGGCGAGGGACTGAAGGTGAGGGCGTGAGGAAGTTAAAGGGGTAAGGGAGTGAGAGGGCAGGAGGTATTGCGTGTTCATACTCTTCTAGCGACTAATAATTAGATGGTAAACCTTGATGCTTTTTGAATGTCCGTCTGTCTACCTGTCTATTTGTCTCAATCTGTCTATATGTCTGTCTAAATAATGTCTTTCGTATCTTCTCTGTCTCTTTATTCCTATGTATGTATGTATGTATGTATGTATGTATGTATGTATGTATGTATGTATGTATGTATGTATGTATGTATGTATGTATGTAAGAAGAAACACATGCACACTATGGCAGTAAGGAGGACCACCACCATCTTAAGACACCAGAAGAGAGAGAGAGAGAGAGAGAGAGAGAGAGAGAGAGAGAGAGAGACGCGCCCCGTGTTAAGTGATCACAATGGGTCTGACCGCCTTATTTGCTGCTGTTATCTCACCTCTGCTTACGACTGTGGTGAGTACGACCTGACACCACCTTGTACCCTCACTCAAGCTTGATAGATGACCAACGAGGAGACGACACACACACACACTCTCTCTCTCTCTAGGTATCCAGTTACTCGTACAGTCAAATGGAAGAACCAGTTAGTCAGTTAGTAAGGAAAGGGAGTTTGTTTTTATCCAGTCAGACAGTCACATGGTCTAACCACTTAACAGACACTAGAACAGGAAAATTATGGATCTCCTGAAGATTAGATACCCCAATATATTTTACATTTTAATGCTAACCTAACCTAACCAAATGCAATGTAACCTAACCTAAACTAACCCTCCCCAGGTAGCATTAGGGTGCTTAATCATCAGGTAAAATAAACTGAGGGTTAATTTTCAGATAAGATCCATAATTACTATTCAGTTTTTTTATACATAACTCAGAATTATTGTCTATGAGATAGAATCATCAGGTTATTCAAACAGTCAGTCTCGGTCATCAGTCAACCATGTGAATCATATACAAAAAATTGACTCCAGTTACAGTCACACAGTCACACAGTCTCTCGCTTCATAACTGTTCGTCTTTGTTAACAGTTCAGGATATATTCGCGGCAGATAAAAGTACTGTAACATATATTTCGGGAAAATTGGTCCCCAAGGTGTGTGTGTGTGTGTGTGTATGTGTTCCGAATCTTTTCAATCTGTAGTAAGTGGAAGAGGCGTTTCGGTGACTAGACTTCACTACTACACTATTCTTATAACCAAAAGAAAAGAAATTAGAATACATTTGATCTATAAAAGTTCTTGTAAATATTCTATAATACATTAGCGTTTTTATAAGCTGGGATTATGCAGTTTGGCCGATTTTTTTTTTGCACAGATTATTCATAGTCATCAACGTATAAGATCCTACAAGTCACTATATCTGGTTTGTTTATTACTGTGAAAACAAAAGTCAGTGAAAAGACGACGAGAGAGACAGTCTTAAGTAAAATAAGGACTTGAAAGAGGTTTAAGGAGCCTGAAATATTACATTGTGTGGAGTGCTAGACGTGTGGACTTTGGGTACAGTATTATTCAACATTATATTGAAATCCTCCCCTCCCCGTTTACGATGCCTTTACAGTATTAGAAAAAGTCTCTCATTACCCTACAAGTGTCTCTCCTCCGCTGGGCTTTTGACCCAACAGATATACACTCTACCTGAAGAGACTAAATCGAAGTCAGAGGCCACTCACTACCCGTGTATAAACGAAGAGAAAAAAATTCACTCTCGACTTGAATGAGAGATAAATGTAGAGCATCAATAAAGAGAGACAGAGGCTATAGAGAACAGCTATATAGAGGGGGTTGAGTAGGTCCTGACGATCACCGGGTACTCAGAGGTCGACCACATCCTCACGGCCTTCTGCTTTGTGCCGCTTATTATGGGAGTCCTTGTGAAGAGCAGCAAGCTTTTATCCCGTGAGTGGCCGCCTCTTCAGTATGGGACCAATAAGGCCTCTGATATCGATACAGAAGAAGCGTCTTACAGGTGAATTATCCTCTCACTGCTCTTCAGAGTCTTGGCTGACCTCCTTGTTATAATCCTCTTGATGTTCTCTCGTTTCCGGTGAGCCTCAGAGAGTGGTGGTTGTGTAACGCTGCTGTGGCGTGGTAAGTGATGGAAACTAGAGTGATGAAATAGTGTGAAATATAATATATTGTACTGTACGTAAATGAAGAGGATGATGGAAAGATTGGTAAATAAGAATAAAAATAGGAAGCATTAACACACACACACACACACACAGAGGCGAGAATGTCACTTCGACTCGACTGCAGATATTCGTCTTTTATTGTTAAACAAACAACAGTGAGATAAATACACAAAGGGATAAATATATCTGGCTAGAGAGGTTCCTGCCACTCTGTGTGACCCACTTCCAACCCTTTATAAGAGCCCAGTCAACAGGAGATGCAATATTTGCCGCGCGCCTCCTGCCAGGGTGCTGCTGTCACTCACGACGGCGCCCCAACACGATCATTCCCCAGTTGAAGAGTCTACAGGTAGTTGGACGCCCCCCTCCTCCTCCTCTCTCTCCTTCTCTTTCTTCGTTCTCCTCCTCCTCCTCCAACTCCCTCCTCCTTCTCCCTCTCCTCGTCCTTCCTCGGCTTTTTCCCCTCCCTTCTTCCTCCTTCTCTTCCCGACTCCCTCTTTTCTCGTCCTCCTACACACACACACACACACACACACACACACACACACACACACACACACACACACACACACACACACACACACACACACACACACACACACACACACCTCTGAAACAACGTTAAACGAGGCAGAACCAAACAAAACAGTTAAAAATGGCACTTTGCTCTGGATCTAAAATACAAGCGACTTGGCGTTCGAGTTACCCCTAATGTGATTGAATTCCGTCGACAAAGTCCTTCAGCACCACCGAGAAAATATAGAAAAGCGCCAAGGTAAAAAAGAGGAGCGGGAACACGCCAGTCAGCCTCTGTTACCTGACGCTGACAGGAAACATTTAAGTGATGCGACAACATCTTAAAGTTGTAATATCGAAGGGGAGCAACTAGTTGGTTGGTTGGCTGACAACGGCTGACTGTCTCTGGCTGGCTGACTATGGCAAGGTGGCTGACTGTCTCTGGCTGGCTGACTATGGCTGATAGTTGACTGTCTTGGCTGGCTGACTATGGCTGATAGGTTGACTGTCTCTGGCTGGCTGACTGACTGTCTCTGGCTGGCTGACCAAGGCTGTGGGATTGGTTGATCTGGCTTGACTGGCTGACCTCTGGCTGGCTGATGATAGGTTGACTGTCTCTGGCCTGACTATGGCTGATAGGTTGACTGTCTCTGGCTGGCTGACTATGGCTGATTGGTTGACTGTCTCTGGCTGGCTGACTATGGCTGATAGGCTGACTGTCTCTGGCTGGCTGATTGAGTGAATTTACTTGGTTGACTTTGACTTACTAACGTGCTCACTTCTTGGTTATTTGGCTGGGTGGGCTGGCGAGGGACTGGCTGTTTGGTTGGCAGGTTGGCTAGTTGGTTGGTTGATTGTAACTGGCTACTCGACAAGATGCCAGGCAGAAGTGTTCGCACACACACACACACACACACACACACACACACACACACACACACACACATTAAATCTCTGTTTGTTTTCACCAACTCTATGAAGCCACATCAACAAAAACCTTCACTCCCTCTATACATAAACATGGATTTTTGTGGTTTTATAATACGTAAATTATTCGTATCCATTAAGCAAATGGACACGTAGCTTTTATTTCTGTGGGACCTAGTTAATAAAGCCTATATGTGTCGACCAGCGGGCATATATCGTGCCGTAGATCACAGCCCTGACTCATGGTAACCGATGTGCTTTTAGTCTACTGACGTGATCTACCGAGCCTAACCTAACCTAACTTAACCTAACCTAACCTAACCTAACCTAGCCTAACGATTCAAAATTAATAATAATATATGAACATCGGGAATAATGCAATATTTATTTTTTCTAATCATTATCTTTATCTAATTTTGATAGCTTATAATAATGATTCCCCGAAAAATAAATTAACTTTTTTTTTTCAAACTTCTTTCAAAATTTCTTTCTTGGACATCACAAACTGATTAACGCCGAGAAACAGGGAAATAGTTTCCAGTATGATCTGTATTGATTCAACAGCTACTTCACATAACCTCCCCAGTCACCTCCTTCCTGACGGCCGAGGAGTCAAGAGGCAGTAGTCATGGTAATGGAAGGGGATTAAATTTGTCACAGTCTCCGCCTTCATTTATGTTCCCGTTTTCTACAGGGGAGACTATTTGTTATTTTCTTCGTATAATAATTAGTTCTTCTTCTTCTTCTTCTTCTTCCTCTTCCTCTTCCCTACAGCCCCTCACTCTAACATAATTAACACATTATTTTGTTGTTTACTATCACTGTTGGTGGCTATTACTGCTTGTGTGAGTGACTGTAGGTAAGGATGACTGAGTGACTGTAGGCCGGTGTGTGAGTGACTGTAGGCTGGTGTGTGAGTGACTGGAGGTGAGTGAGCAGACGGAGAGACAGCCACTCATTACCATCTACCGCAGCCGCAGGTGACACTGACAGACAGGTCCCGCAGCTCCCGTTATTGTCTCCCTCGTGAAAACCATCAGCCACAAGGGGATGCGGCGGGCCTCTATACTCCTCTCCGGGCGACTCCTGAAGGTGGGGAAGACGGTGAGTGATTCACAACGACCTTCCATAACGACCCTTCCCCCCCAACAGGTGGTAGTGCGATTGTGTTACTTAGTGTTCCTCTGTTACGTGGTTTTGGGGATCCTGTGTTACTTAGACGTGTGGTTCCTGTGTTATTAGAGGTTCTTATATTACGTGGTCTTGAGGTACCTACAGTATGTTACTTTGGCTTGATGATCTTGTGTTACTTGGGGTTCCTGTGTTACTTAAGCGATCTACTGAGACACATAACTAGACAAGGCTTGAGATTTGGGTGGTTGTAAAGTTTAAGGTGACTGTAAAGCAGGTACTCAGGTCGACTAACGTGGCTTCAACACCCCTAGGGCGAACATAAGTCGTTTCTCTCCTTTTGGTTTTTGAATCGGTCTTAGGAGAACTTTTTGTGGTATAAGTCAGGTTATCAAAAAGCTACCCACACGTTTCCTCTGTATTGGTTGTCATTTGTTCAGTGTTATGTTGTACTAGATGTGTTCGGCTGTGTTGTTTACCTCTTGGATCACGCAACACCGTCCACTAGCAACCTGTCCTTCTCCAACCAGCTCTCCCCACCAAGCTCTCCCCACCAAGCTCTCCCCACCAAGCTCTCCCCACCAAGCTCTCCCCACCAAGCTCTCCACTCACGCATACTCTTGCTTCCTGGATATTTCTCTTCTCGCTTATAATTAATTTCTCAGAACTAAATCTTTCTTATTTTTAATGGTAATTGTTTCTCAGAGAGTGTTGATAATGTCTGTTGTAGTCAGAAGTTGATAAACAAATTATCTTATAAGTAATTGGGAGGTAAAGAAGTTCAAGAATAACAGCTCATAGAAATGCAGACATGTAATGCAATTTTTACTAATTCATTTATATGTTTACGTTAAAGCAGAATCCTATTGTGGTATGTCCAAGTTCATGTGTTTGTTTGACAACGTGTGCCAGTATAACCAACGTTCACTGTTATATAATTGTAAGTACACACATCACACACACACACACACACACACACACACACACACACACACACACACACACACACACACCAGTTTTAGTGATCGCGGCATCCTTGGGGAAGACATTCTGACCTACAACATATCATACATAGTCACACAGGCTCCCCCAGGAGACTCTAGATTCCTTCATGCTCATTAAAGTTTACCAGGTGGCTCGATCGCCGAGATCCTAGACTCCACAGGTTCCTCAAGGCTTTAGATTTCCCCTATCATCCTCTAGGCTCCCAGGTTCCCCTAGGATACACAGGCTCCCCTAGGTTCACCACAGGCTCTACCAGGCAGTTCTGAACGCTCCCCAAGGCTCCCCTGTGGTCCCCCAGGCTCCCCTGTAGGCAACATCTCCACCACAGATGAGAGGCTCCATAACTTCCCATCATCTTTGGCATCTCAGTACAAGTTCGAGGAGGCTGTGTGTGTGCGTGTGTGTGTGTATTGGGGGCGAGAAGGTGTGTGTGTGTGTGTGTGTGTGTATGGGGGGCGAGTAGGGTGTGTGTGTGTGTGTGTGTGTGTATTGGGGGCGAGTAGGTGCGTGTGTGCGTGTGTGTGTGTATGGGGGGCGAGTAGGGCGTGTGTGTGTGCGTGTGTGTGTGTATGGGGGGCGAGTAGGGCGTGTGTGTGTTGGAAGGCGTGTGTGGGGAGGAGTTGTGTCTGGTCATGTGTGAGTGTGGGCGGATGAGAATATGATGGGCACGTGCATATGTGGGCGTTCGAGGACATGAGCGTATGACTGTAGTAAGACATGGGCGTGTGCGTGTAAGTGGACATGGGTGTGTGGGATGTCATGGGCGTGTGAGGGCGTGCGAGGACATAAGCGTGTGGGTGTGGGATGCCATGGGCGTGTGAGGGCGTGCATGGACATAAGCGTGTGGTAGTGGGAGGACATGGGCGTGTGGGTGTGAGAGGACATAGGCGTGAAGGCATGCGAGGACATACAAGTGTCGTATTGGGATGACATGGGCGTGTGATGGCGTGCGAGGACATGGGCGTGTGGGCGCGGCCCGAACCTGTCCTGCAGCAACCAGTGTGAACGACCTACCCTCTCCTCTCCCGGCACACCTTCACCTCTCACACTCCACTCTCACCTTACCTGTCATACTTATGCTCACATAATAATAATAATAATAATAATAATAATAATAATAATAATAATAATAATAATAATAATAAAGACAGAGTATTAATAACTTACATAATACACCTGGCATAGTTTCTCGTACATACAGAATACAATAATAATACAATACATAAATAAAATCCAACAGGAGGTTATATTAGGGAACATCTTGAAATTTATTGATCTTGTTACTTGCTCCGGGTACAGTCGCCTGCATTTATACCTGGTACAGTGGCTGATGCATTTTTTGAGATGTGGCGCCTCTGTGTGATGTTTATGTAGCATCCTTAGTCTGGCTGCTATTACGAGATTCCTTAGGGCCAATCAGGGAGTTTTAATACGATGTAAACAAACACATAGTTGTCACATCTCACCAAACGCGCCATCCAGTGTATCAGATATAAGTGTAGGCAACTGTACATATTTTACTTCATACGTTTCGTCACGGTAAACAATATATTGACTGTTGCTTTTTTGTACTTGTCTGTCTCCTTGTCTTGAATTATATCAGCAAGCTCTTCCCTGATTACAGCATTTAGGGTTTCTTTTTACAGACCAGTACCTTTAAGTAAATATAGGTATTGGTTAGGTTAGGTTTGGTTTGGTTTGGTTAGATTTGGTTTGGTTAGGTTTGGTTTGGTTAGATTGGTTTGGTAGGTTTGGTTTGGTTTGGTTTGGTTTGGTTTGGTTAGATTGGTTTGGTTTGGTAGGTTTGGTTTGGTTTGGTTAAAATGGGTTTTGGTTAGTTAGCTTTATTTAGGCTATGTTAGGTTAAGTTTTGGTTAGGTTGGGGTAGATCAGGTATTCTGATAGGTCTTACACAACATAACCTGGGTTACTCCACGACAACTTACCTACCCCCTGTGGTGCCCCTGTGGGAGTACCCCGGAGTGCCCCCAGCTGAGGTATCGGGGTCCCATCTACCCAGCTGCCGCTTACAATTCACCCACGGGGTATTGAGTTATAGGTGGTGGTGGTGGTGGTGGTGATGGTGGTGGTGGTGGTGGTGGTATTTTATGTGGTGCAGTGTATTGGTGGTGGTGGTAGTGATGGTGATGGTGGTGGTGGTGGTGATGGTAGTGGTGTTTTATGTGGTGCAGTGTATTGGTGGTGGTGGTAGTGATGGTGATGGTGGTGGTGGTGGTGGTGATGGTGGTGATGACAATTTTGTGCCACCTGCCACCTTCACTTTCTGTCACCCATACCTCCTGCCACTCACACCTCCTGCTACCCAAACATCCTGCCACAAACACACACACACACACACACACACACACGTCGAGGCACAGTAACAGCAAAACACACAAGCGAACAAGTTGTCTCTCCTCACCCACTCCCAGATGACCTGACCAGACCAGATGACCTGACCAGACCAGATGACCTAGAAAGACGAAGAGTGCGGGGAGATATGATAGAAGTATTTAAGTGGGTGAAAGGAATCAATAAAGGGGATATAGATAAAGTTCTTATAATATCCGAGCAGGATAGGACTCGGAGCAACGGATTTAAGTTGGATAAGTTTAGGTTTAGGAGGGAGATAGGAAGGAACTGGTTCACAAATAGGGTGGTGGACGAGTGGAACAAGCTTAGCAACTTTGTAGTAAGTGCTGGAACTCTGGAAAGTTTCAAAAGGAGGCTGGATAGATTCATGGATGATAGAGAGTGGTAGTAACTCTCGACAGGAGCTGCCATGCACACTTGCACAGGCCAACCGGCCTATTGCAGACTCCTTATTTTCTTCTGTTCTTATGTTACAAACTCGGTCCCACCTTCATTGTATCAGCTATGTGCACTGTCAGCTATATGTAGTGTCAGCTATACATAGTATCAGCTATATACAGTGTCAGCTATATTATACAGTGTCAGCTATATGCAGTTTCAGGTATATGCAGTGTTAACTATATGCAGTGTCAGCTGATTGCAATGACGGATATGTACAGTGTCAGCTATATACAATGTCAGCTATGTTCTGCATAAGCTACATGTAGTGTGTTAGAGATGATGCAATGTGTCAGCCATATGTGGAATATAAGCTCTGGGAAGTCAGCCATCTGCAGTGTCAGCGATATGTTCTGTGTCAGCCATATGTTCTGTGTCAGCCATATGTCAGTCATAGTTCTCCTCCATCTACTTCATCTACTACTCTTCCATCTCCTTCTCCATCTACTCCTCCTCTTCCATCTAGTCTTCCTCCATCTCCTCCTCCTCCTCCTCCTGCTATAGACCCCAGCATCAGCAGCAGGTGGTCAGCCCTTGAGTAGTAATGACACTGCTGACTTGGTAGGAGGGGGGGAGGGGGACTTCTCTCCTTCCTTCTTCTCTTTCTCTTCATCTTTTTTCCCTCTTCATCCTCTTGTTTCGTGTTTTCCTCCCTTCCTCCGTCTTCTCTTTCTTATTCTACTCTTTTTTCTCCTATTCCCTTTTTGTTCACCCTTTCTTTATATCTTCCTCCTCTTCCTCCTCCTCTCTCTCTTCTACTCCTCCTCCTCCTTCTCCTCCTCCTCCTACTCCTCCTCCTCCTCCTGCTCTTCCTCCTCCACCTCCTCCTCCTCCTCCTCCTCCTCCTCCTCCTCCTCCTCCTCCTCCTCCTCCTCCCTTCCTCCTCCTCCTACTCCCATCAGGTGCAGGAGGTCAGGTAACAGGAGGTTGGTCGAGGTATGTTATTATTTCCACGCTCTATAAATCCTAGAGAGAGTCTCAACGCAATACCTACGCCATCTTCTCTACGCTCTACTACGCCATCTTCTCTAAGCTCTACACTCCACCGTCCTAGATAGAGTCTCAGTGCATCATCTCCGCCAATTCTAATCGATGTGGTGAAGTACTATAGAGCTTAGTGGTGACTCTAGTAGGTGATGTGTGGATATAGAGCCAGTTGGTGACTCTCCAGCTGGTGACTGTAGTGTATGTGGTGAAGGACACAGATCAAGATGGTGATTTGTAAGGGTGAGGCCGTGGAAGGAGTTGTGGTGAGGGATGGTGAGAGGTGGTGAGGGATGGTGAGAGGTGGTGAGGGATGGTGAGAGGTAATGAGGGATGGTGAGAGGTGGTGAGGGATGGTGAGAGTTAGTGAGGGATGGTGAGAGTTAGTGAGGGATGGTGAGAGGTGGTGAGGGATGGTGAGAGGTGGTGAGGGATGGTGAGAGTTAGTGAGGGGCGGTGAGGAATGGTGAAGGGAGACCCAGATTGATATCATTATGATGATATATTGTGTGAGTGACAGTGTCTCCACCCGGGATTGGAACGTCGTGTGTGTGTGTGTGTGTGTGTGTGTGTGTGTGTGTGCGGGGGATATACTGTAGAGCTGAAATTTGGTAGGGAGGTGCGGGAGGCATATGGGTGGTCGTGCACTATCTTCTGTTCCTCCAAATCGGTCCCAATTCAAACGGGCTCCTATACTAATGGGAACCGAATCCTAATGGACCAAATCTTGATGGTTTCGATTCTAATGGGTTCCAATCCTGCGATAATGAGAACCTGGAGCAAATTAGGACAGGTGGCCTCTCTGACCTGCGAGGGCACTCCCCTGAGGCTCCGTGATGGAGGACGTGATGCTAGCTTCAAAGAGCCAAGCTTCACCACACACACACACACACACACACACACACACACACACACACACACACGTACACACGTCCCTGCCAAAAATTCAGATTGCCTGAGATTAACCTGGATTAGGTTAGGTTAGGTTAGGTTAGGTTAGGTTAGGTTAGGTTAGGTTGGGTTAGGTTAGGTTAGGTTAGGTTAATATAAGTTAAGTAGGATTATATGGATACTATTCATTAATATTTTGTATTATAATCATCTCCACGATTATTCATATTTATACAATTTAGTTCACTTATTTATGGAGATCAAAATTTTATGGAAATTATCGATCAAAGGCAAAGATGATTAAAATGTATAATAATATGCGTACAGTCCCCTTCACTAGTGCGTTTACAGGGGCTCGTCAGGTCTTATGCAGTGTGGCAGCCCTGTGTTTGTTTACATTCGGCAGAAGGAAACTAACAATAGTAAACACACTATCGAATCAAAGTAAAACAATATTAAAAAAAATATCTCAATGTAATGATTTGTGGAATGTTTATATTATGAGCCCCTGTAAACACACTAGTGAAGGGGGCTGTACAGTAGTATTTAGCATATAGAAAATGTTGTTTTTAATTCCTGGTATTCAATAACCTCAAGAGTAATATTGACACCTGGATCAAATATTTTATCATCTTACTAATTACTGTACTCATGGGTATCTCTTTCTCATAGCACTTAAACCTCAATAAGTCTATTATGTACCTTTGTATGTAAACTGGGACCACCTGAAGATTAGACCCCCAGTTTATATCACTTTAAGATTAACAACCCTGACGCTAACACAACACAACCTAACCTAACCAAACATAACCTAACCTAACCCACCCACATAATTTTGCGTTTAGGTGTTTAATCATCAGGTAAAATAAGCTGGGGGGATAATCTTCAGGTGATACAGCTTAGCGAACTGTCAACCTAACTCATTGTCCTAACTCGTATATTCAATTTGGCGGGAAAGGTAATGAAATATGCAAAAACCTTTAATCTCTGTCAACGTTTTAGCTGTGAATAATTATAATTATAATTACATTCTATAATCGAAAGGTTTTGATGCTGTGTGTGTGTTGTGCCTCTATGATATTAATTCATAAATAATCCCCCAATTTAGTAATTATTGATGAATTATTTTGATAGAAAAACATGATATTATATGGCCTCAGACACATACTCTCTCTCTCTCGTCAAACGCTTGGATAGACTTGGTCACGTACTGGTCAGAGGTCAGATCCATCAGCTGGTTGGTGTCACCCTCTATGGGGCCGCCCTAAAACTATGGCCCGTGTCGTTATGTTCAGGTGTTATCAAGGCCTTTAGTCAGAACAAGAGAAGAATGCGTGAGTCAGACCCTTGAGGAACTCCCCCCAGGCCACAGACAGAGTAACTGTAGACTGGCAGAAACAGAGTAACTGTGAAAAGCTGGTGGTGATCAAACTGACTGTGATCCTCAGAGAGACAGGTTGACTCTGAACTGGTAAAGGCCAGAGTGACTGTGAACTGTGAGATCTAGAGTGACTGGGGTGTGGGTAGAGACATGTAGGATGACTGGCCGATAAGGAAGGTCAGATAAGGTATCCTTCCTCACGACAGGGGACAGAGTAGCCCTGTTCTTCATAAGAGCCACAGATCTGGGAAATCGATATTGTGAAAGACCGAGAATTTCCGGAGTAGATCTCTCCATCTGTCTCAACAGCATGAAGGTGTGTTACTGTGTCGTTGTTCACCAAGTTGTTTATCCCAAGTTGTTTATTATTGGGGGTTGTGGATGGGTGAGGTGGTGTCGTTTATCAAGGGATGGGTGGGGAGGCTTGTCCTGACAGCTACTGTACAGGCTTGCTGGGGCTGTGAGCAGACAGATAGATAGACAGACAGACAGACAGAGAAGGCAGACAGACACCATACCACGAAAAAAAAAACCTACCTTCACAGCCCAATCACCCAAGAGGTAACAAAACACATGTGTCCTGGCCAATCAGCTTACGTTCAGTTATGATAAATTTCTGTCTGTCAAAGTCTAAATCTCCCGAAAATCTCACACTATCTGTCCCAAGCTTGAATAGGGTGACACTTTCCCCCGTCCTCCCTCACCTTCCCTCCCTACCTTTCCCTCTCCCTCCCTCCCTGCTTACTCCCCTCCCTTCCCTCCCCCCCCCCGTTTCCCTCCCTCTCCTCCCCCCAGCCCCCTTCAGTGAGGATTTATGGTAGTCGGTGTTCATACCAGTTAGTGGGTGAAGATTGATATGGAAGGTTTAGCTGTATGGGATAAAGCTATTGTGCTGCCTGTTGAGAGCTGCGTCATGATACTGAACTATTTTTAAGGAATAAATAAAAATAATTTAATATTTTTCTTCTTAAATTAATCTATGTGTGTTTGTCTGTTTGGATATCTCGTCATTTATGTCTGTTATTGACTTGTGTTTGTATTAGTTTAGACAGTGAGTTTATTACCTTAGTTGTTAAGTGTAGTAAAATATTATACCATTAACGTTGTCAAAGATGGAACTAAATTCTGTTTTTGTTCTCCGTTAGTTGTTGTCTACTGTATGGACCCATTACAGCTCCTATATGAACAGCTTTAATAGAATATATACAGTAATAACATCAATAACAACACGACCTCTTATCAACGTTTGTACAGGAATGTTTTTACCATAATGCGCCTACTGTATCTCTAGCAACCTGTCTGTCTGTCTGTCTGTCAACCTGTCTGTCTGTCTGTCTGTCAACCTGTCTGTCAGTCTGTCTGTCTGTCTGTCTGTCTCTACTGGTCTGACTCTCTCGTATGTCTGTCTGGTCAGCTGCAGTCGTGATTTCTGAGGAAAATATTATTCTTTTAACTGATCACACAATGCGCGAAGATGACTCATGTAAACATGTGTGTGTGTGTGTGTGTGTGTGTGTGTGTGTGTGTGTGTCTATACAAGGAGTTTATATAAGGAAAGATCAATAACACCATCTCTTCTATCAGAACCTAAGTAGTAAAACGCATTTTTCTCCTGGACGACGACAACGTAAAGGTATCGCCAGAGTTTATCTCGTTCGCTCAGTATTAAGGCCTCGTTCGTCGAATTAGCGAACCTTTTGAACCTCTCTGGCCCAATTGTGAGGCGTTTTAGTAACAGATGATCAAAGGTGGAAGTTGGAGGAAGGGGTGTAAGGAAGAGGAATAGGAGCAAGGATGAGGATAAGGAGGAGGAGGTGTGAGGGGTAAAAGGAGGAGGAAGAGCGGAGACGTTTGAGGAAGAGAAGTAGAAGCAGGAATGAAGATAAGGAGGAAGAAGAACTATGGAAAGGAGGAAGAGGAGTGGGAATGACGAGAAGGAAGCAGAATAGGAGAGTAGAATGGGAAGAGGAGGGTAATGGAAAGGTGAAATGGATAGAACGAGAATAAAGGGAAAAGAGAAGAAAATGAAGAGAGGAATATAAACAAATGAGAGAGAAGGAGGGAGATTGATAACTGACGTAAATAAGAGAAAGGAGAATTATCATGGTATACATTATTTTCATCCGTTCCATCTTTCCCTGTTATTTATTATTCTCTCTCTTCCTATGTGAGAAAATGTGGAAGAGAACTTGGGAGAGGAGATAGTATTAACTCCTGTATGTTTGCTCTTATTTTCTGTAATCTCTCCATTCTATCTCCCCAGCATTCAATTATCTCTTCTTCATTATCTCCTTTCTTCTCCCTACCTATCAACCAATTATCTCTTTCCCCTCTCCTCCCCACCTCCTTGCCTCCCATTTCATTCTCCACGTCTCCCCTCCTCCCTTATCTCCCCACCTCCCCTCATTCTCCCTGACCTCCCCAACTCCCCTCATCTTATTCACCCCCATTCATTTTCTCTCATTTCCCCACCCATTCTCCTCATCTCCCCACATATTCACCTCTCTTCTCCCTACCATCTCTCCTATATTCTCCCCATATCTCCCCTATCTCAATCTCGCCCTCTTTCTCCCCATGTCTCTCAGCCTCCTCTCCCATCTCTAAATATTTGCCGTCATGCAAGTGGAGTCGACACTGTCAACAAGGAGGTTTTCAATATTGCATTATGCCAAACAGGATGAAATGGTCGGCAGGTTTTCAAAAGACTAATGAGTTCGTGGGGTCGAAACTCCCAAGGATTTTTTCAATTTTTTTTTCTATTTTTTGTTTTTTTTTAGTTACAGTAAGCCCGGTATGTGTGGTGGTCGTCGGGTTCAGTGAGGGAGGAAACGTGAGGGGTTTCTTCTATACGAGGTTAGCGTCGTGCCTACGTCCATATGATGGTGTGTGTTAATGTCTGCGTCGTCTCTATTAACGTGCGTGCGTCAAGAGATGATGATGGAATGGTTGTTTATGAATCTCTCTCTCTCTCTCTCTCTCTCTCTCTCTCTCTCTCTCTCTCTAGTCGTGACTATTTATGTTTCAGTCACGTAAAATCAAGTGGTTCCCATACGCACAACAGCCCATTAGACTGATGCGACATTGTACTCGACCACCTTCACTCCCCCATCTGTAAAGCTCGGCACCTATGTACAGCTAGGTACACTGCTACTGTCCCCCGTCCCCCCGGATCGAACCAGAGACTCTTAGGATAGGAGCACAGGAAGCGAGTGCTATATCCACTTGGCCACTTCACCATGCAAAAAAGTTATAAAGTCAAAATTCACTCCCGTTCTCCGTACTCAAAGATGGAGACATCATTATTAACAGAAATTCCCTAAAAATATGTATATATAAAACTTCTTAATACTTTCAGTAAGAGAAATGTTTTATTATAAAGGGAACAAGTTTTAATCTCAAACTACCAACTCTTAAGCTGGAGTTCGACTGAAGTTTGTGTGCAAGAAATCTTAGGGAGATTTTAGGTAATCTTTCCTTGGTGGTGTGGTTTTCCCCCCGCAACACACACACACACACACACACGTACATACTACTCCTACTACTACTTTGCTATCACTCGGAATCGAGTATGACGATCATCCAGCTATGGTAAAATGATATGGGTTATAAGGGATGTCACCTAGGTTAGTGAGTTTTGAGGTGACTAAAGAGCGTCGTCCACATTCGTTGCACATGTGGAGGGCTCCATCTACTGTGGGAGGGGCGGTGGCAGCGTCTTTCCGACGTTGGCGCTTATCAGCCTCGGCTTGCAGTCGGGCTAACTCGAAAGTATTGACACCTTCTCGTGTAGGGCTCCTCCAAGCGTTACGATGTGGAGTAATCGACTCTCAGGTGAGGGGGTCGATTTGGCACCTTCCCTTATACCTTTTCAATTGTCCGCCAGCGTTACGTTTACTGTTCGTTAGGTGACTGTAAAGTAGCTGCTTTGGCAGTCTACTGTCGTCCATGCGGGTAACATGGCCAGTCCAACGTAGTTGTTCATGGATAATGGTAGCCTCGATGCTCCTACAGTTGGTACATACATACATACATACATACATACATACATACATACATACATACATACATACATACAGCTGTTTCCTAGGTTGTTTATGAGGTTGTTGTTGTTGTTATCAGACTCTGAGCGGTTGACCCCCACGTCCAAACGTCTTGCCTCGTCGACCACTCACTCCCGGTAATCAGAATATTATTTGGTCATATAAAGTAATTTCCGTCTCGTCTACTGTACAGCCGGGATAGGAAATAACATATGATAAGGCGGATCTCTCTCAGAGGGGCTGTCTGTATAACCTTGCTCTGTTACTAAATTAATGTTTGATTAGGAAAGATTAAGGAGATGTAAGAGAGTGTGTGTGTGTGTGTGTGTGTGTGTGTGTGTGTGTGTGTGTGTCACTTGAAGATTAAACCATCCTAACTTTTTCTGGGTAGTTAGTGTAGGTTAGGTTAGGTTAGGTTAATGTAAACGTTACCGTGGTTAATCTTCAGGTGAAATAAGCTGGGATGACGAATCGTCAGGTGTTCCTATACTATTAATTAAACTTGTATATCATTCCCTATATCTTTTAATATATCGACTTAACTACTGACAAACACAACAAGATGATACAATTAATAAACCATTCATAAATATTTAAATGGACCTAATTAATCCTAACAATTAATTTCGATGTTAAATTGTGACTACTTGCAACAGGTGAGTTAATTAATGCACAGGTAAACACTCGAAGAAATTTAATAAAAACCCTATAGTCACCTGACCTCTGTAATGTTCTCACTTCACAAACTGTTAGAAATATTTCCTCATTAGTAAGTGAAGCTTGACTCTGTGACGCTGAACTTGACTCTTTGACACTGAACTTGACTGTGTGACGCTGAACTTGACTCTGTGATGCTGAACTTGACTCTCTGACGCTGAACTTGACCCTGTGACGCTGAACTTGACTCTGTGACACTGAACTTGACTCTGTGACGCTGAACTTGACTCTGTGACACTGAACTTGACTCTGTGAGACGCTGAACTTGACTCTGTGACACTGAACTTGACTCTGTGAGACGCTGAACTTGACTCTGTGACGCTGAACTTGACCCTGTGACGCTGAACTTGACTCTATTTTGGCAGCCGTTGTTTATATACCATCTCTGGGCTTCATTGACTATGACTCATTCATGAACGAAGTCTTTATTGGTTAGGTTAGGTTAGGTTAGGTTAGGGAGGGAGACAGACAGACAGACAGACAGACAGTGTAGATAACAGTTCAGGTACTCGGAGTTTCAGACGAGTACTCAGAATTCGTGACTTAGATGAAAAAATAAATACATTGAAAATACTTTGATGTATCACTCACCACACATTATTTTATTTCCACCTAAGTAATTCACACCCATGTAAGTGAAAGCTAATGTAACCCTACCTTAACTATATGTGTGTGTCGTGTTTTATCCATATAGGAAGATATATTTATTGGCTCACTTATATGATAGCGATAACAGGTTTTAATTAATATGGAATTGGCACATATGTTCAGGTGTATATGAAAGCAATTAACTATCTCGGGAAAAACGTATGAAAGATTATGAAAAAAAAGTAGATTTATTAACGTGAAATTATCCAAACTATGAAATATTAACGATGATAAAATGAAAATTTATCGTGACATTACACAAAAAAATAATAACTAACACGTTTATTAATCTCACCATCTAATGTTTTTTCTTATTTTTTTACAGCCAAGCTAAACTTCCTCACTTTCTCCCCTAAGCATAAATAATCAACACCTCTACAAGTTTTCTTTTTGTGTCAATATTTCGGTGTAATAAATCAAGTCCGAGGAACATAAATTGATGCAGAAATCTCTCTCTCTTTTTTTTTATCTCACGGTTGGAGGAGGAACTATAGGGATATAACTTGGTCTCATGAATCTTAATATATCACAAATCTGTCTATTTTACCGCCTCTAATACCTTCTCGTTAATCATCCTAAGGAGCATGAGAGAGGGACAGACTCCTTCAGGATTTTTCATTTTCTGTTGTCATGTGGTGGTGGTGGTGGTGGTGGTGGTGGTGGTGGTGGTGATGGTTGTGGTTGTGGTAGTAGTGGTGGTGGTGGTTGTTTGTGTGTTTGTGTATTATATTGTATGTATGCCAAGTTTGATCCCCTTAGCTCTTTCAACTTTAAGTGGTTCTGTGTACATACATACATACATACATACACATACATACATACATACATACATACATACATACATACATACATACATACATACATACATACATACATACATACATACATCTACCTGTTAACATAATTGAACAGTATTGAAGGTAGAGAATCGGTAAGTGTTGAAAAGAGAGAGGGGGGGGAGAAGGAGGAGGAAAGGAAGGGAGGGGAGGGAGATGGGGAAGAAAGAAAAGGAGAAGGATTGGATGAGAGGAGGGAGGGAGAGAGGAAAGAAGGGGAATATAGAGTGAGAGGAAGGGGTAGGGGGAGGGAGGGAGGGAGGGAAGGGTAATAATGAAAAGAGGATCAGAGAAATGATAAACAAGGGAGATAAAGGAGGGGAAGGTTGATGAAGGAAAGAGGGAGGGGAAGAGAAAGGTCGGAGGAGAAGGTGAAGGAGAGTATAATAGAGAAGTGAGGGAAGAGATGGGAGAGGAAGGAAGAGGTTAAGTGAGAGGGGAACAAGAGGGGGAGGAAGTTAGATAGATAGATAGATAAAAATTAAACTCCATTATCTATCGCCTACATATACATGAACAGGTTGTCAACAAAACACAGACTATAAACCTCGTGTTCCCTCGCACACCTGTCCGGGCGGATCCTCAGAGTTGACCCTCACCTGTGGGGCCAAAATTCGCAAAAATATTAAACACAGCATCGACACCAGACAGGTAAAAAATATATATCAACGCATTATCACCTCTGTGGGTCGGTAACTTGTGGGTTAATCTACCTTACCTGGCCTGTGGTGGACTTAAGGCTCCTGGGCTCTGAGGTGACGAGGGAGATTGTTCTTAATTGTAGTTGTCAATAAGGGAGATTTTTAATCACACTTCCTAATATAAATCCCCACCCAATATTGCTTTCCTTCCTGGTCAGGTGTCACAAGGTAATCTCGGCTCCGTGACGGGAGTAATGAAGGTCGAACATTACCCGCACGGCCCCAAATACCTTCACTAATAACGGCCATGCTAATCACTACCCAAGCTCCGTTTTCTATAGCGTAAACACGCAGGGGTAAATCTGTTAATTCTCACCCCCCCCCCTCCCCCCATCCCCCCATCGGCAGGTGAGGTGTAGGCCGTAGGGGATAAATATAGAGGGAGGGAAGGGGGAGGAGGAGGGGGTAGGGATAAAGGGGGAAGGTGGAGGGTAAGGGGTAAGGATAGTAGGCAGAGGGAAGGAAGGGATAGGGGTAGGGGCTAGAGAGGAACGAAAGCCCTAGGAAATATAGTTACGTCAGAGGGGGAAAAAACTTCTCGGGTATGTATTATATAGGACGGTCGAGAATGAATTATTAACAGTAGCATCCATCATCCCTATGTGGTAAAGAAAAATAAACATTCACGATTCTTATGAACCATTTTTATTATTTGTGATGTGGTATAAACATTCTTGTAGTATAAATATCAGTTTATATTAATTGTGATGTGGTGATGTATAAATATTCTTACGATTTGTACAGTATGTATCAGTTTTTGTTTTTGTGTATCCGGGTGACTTGAGTCTTCGTGACGTGATGTGAGACAGTTTGTTCGTCTCTGTTGTGGACCAAAGTATAGTAAATGCCTCCATACAATAACCTGAATAATGGTGAAGATAAAAAGGAAAAAGATAATCCGTATATGAAAGTGCGTCAGCAAAATAAAATCAAAATATAAAATAGAGTCAGGAAGCGATGAAAAACATTGGCTTTTTTATTATTTCAGTCAAAACGAAAAAAAAAAACATTTCCTTATTTTTAAAAATTCAAACAAAATGAAAAAGTTAGAATATTTATTTTAAAAATATTTGATATCTTATGTAATGTTTCAAACTACAAAAAATACAATATATAACCTACCTACCATGCCAGGCCTCCGTGGTTGTTTGGTAACAGGTGTAACTCTCTCTCTCTCTCTCTCTCTGCAATAGGGGAAAGAAACTGATTGGAAGCTCTCCTCTCTACTCCCTCTACTCTCTCCATTCCCACTGTTTTCACCCTTCATTCCCTCTACTTTCCCCAGACGTCAGCTGTCAGGCACACATGCAGATCTGCTGATTTCTTTTGCTTTAAGATTCGTTGATTCCATTCTACAGTAATTTGTTGTGTGTATAGATGGTGGGGAGGGGATGTTGGGGAGAGGGGAGAATGTGTGGGGGGAGAGGAGGGTGTGTTGGGGAGAGAGGAGAATGTGTGGGTAGAGGGGAGGGTGTGTGGGTTGAGGGGAGAGTATGAGATAAAGGAGGGGAGGGTATGTGGGGAGAGTAGATGATATGTAAGGAAAGGGGAGGGTGTTTGGAGTTTGGAGACAGTGGGGAGTGGGGAGAGGGGAGGAGGTTTGGGGAGAATAGTAAACTAGTCAACATACAGACTAAAAAAAGAACTTCAATTCAACATTAACATCAAACTATTCATAAACATTAATTAATCACTAAATATCAACTACACCTCAAGAAAAAAAACATTGACTTCTTAACAAACAAAAACACAAAAGACCTAAACAAAAAAAGACCAAACAAAGCAACACCCACCTTTTCCCTTCTCCCCCTCAAAAAAGCCAATGTTTGTCGCATACAATTTCACTCAGTAAACTTTCTATTCAACTTTCTCCCCTGTACGGAAATAGAAAATATTTTGTGAAGTCGGACGTGTAAATTGAGTTCGTCTGTAAGGCACGGAAGTAGATTACGTCTGTCTGTAGATCGAACACACACACACACACACACACACACACACACACACACACACACACACACACACACACACACCACACACACACACACACACACAACCTCGAATTTATGAGGCAGGAAACGGAAACGGCATATGGTGAATTTATATATACTGTACAATATATGGGAGGAGGCAAGAGGAATAAGGTGGTGTGTGTGTGTGTGTGTGTGGTTAGGTTAGGTTTAGATTTGGTTATGATGTTTATGGGTTAATTATTATTATTATTATTATTATTATTATTATCATTAGACCTGGTCACCTGGAACTCACTCTCTTTCTCGAGTGCTTTATCTAGTGAGTGACCGGGAGAGAGTGGCAGGGGGAGGAGGGAAGAGTGGTAAGAGGAGAGGGTATAGAGAGAGGGGGAGGATAACGAGGGCAATTAGAGAGAGAGAAAGAATCAAAAGAGAGGAAGAAGTGTGAATGGGGAGACACAAGAGGTAAGGAAAGGCAAGGTGGGGTGAAGGGGTTAGAGGGGAGGAAGGGAAGGGGGGAGAGAGGACATGGGGAGGGAGAGAAGGACGGGCTGTGGGAGAAGGAAGGGAAGGAGTGGCAGTGACGAGGAGGGGAGGGAGGTGGGGAGAAGGAGAGAGAGAGAGATTGAATGGGAGGGGAGGTGAGAGTGTGTGTGTGTGTGTGTAGGAGGGAAGGAGCGAGGGAATGTAGGAGGGGGGGAGGGGGAGGGGGGGGAAGGAAAGGACAGTGGCAGTGAGTGTTGGTCTTGAAATTGAAATTGAAACAGTTTATTTAGCCAGAAAAATACAAATACAGAGTGAAGAATAATTACAGTTTTGACATGGCAGAGTGAAGTGAGAGGCGAGGAGAGGAGAGGAGAGAGGAGAGAGAGGAGGAGGAGGAGAAGAAACGGGAAAAGAAAAAAGAAAAGGGGGGAGGAGATGAAGAGGGGCGAAGGGGTAGAGGATGGGGAACAGGAAAATGGAGAGATAGGTAGGTAAGAGAAGGGGAAGAGAGGAAGAGGCAAGAGATGGCGGAGAGGGAGTGGGGAGGGGGAGAGGAAGGGGGATTAGGGGGGAAGGGGAGATGCACAGGTCATTGAATAAACCTGTTTTGTAGGTAAAGTTGTTCTTGGTATCATCAACTCTGCTTTGTTTTGGTCGTGGGTTTATGTATCGTGGGTTATGTATCGTGGGTTTATGTATCGTGGGTTATGTATCGTGGGTTTATGTATCGTGGGTTTATGTATCGTGGGTTTATGTATCGTGGGTTTATGTATCGTGGGTTTATGTATCGTGGGTTTATGTACGGCTTATATATCCGTGGTCGTTATATCGTGGTTTATGTATCGTGGGTTTATGTGTATCGTGGGTTTATGTATCGTGGCTTATATCGTGGGTTTGCGTATCGTGGGTTTATGTATCGTGGCTTATATATCGTGGCTTATGTATCGTGGGTTTGCGTATCGTGGGTTGGTGTATCGTGGGTTTATGTATCGTGGTTTATGTATCGTGGGTTGTGTATCGTGGGTTTGCGTATCGGGTTTATATATCGTGGGTTTGCGTATCGTGGCTTGCGTATCGTGGGTCATGTATCGTGGGTTATGTATCGTGGTTTATGTATCGTGGTTTATGTATCGTGGGTTTATGTATCGTGGCTTGTGTCTTTTTTTATCTTCTTCTTCTTCACTTTCATCTTCTAATTTATCTTTGTCTTCCCTCACCTTCCTTTCTTCACTCTCTCTCAGTCCTTCGTTCTGCCCTTCCATTCCTCTCTCCTCTTCTCTTCCTTCCCTCCTTTCCCCTCCTCTTCTCTTCCTTCCCTCCTTCCTTTTCCTTCCTTCACCACATGTATGAAGTCAACCACATATTACCAAACGCCTCAATTTCTTGTGTTTGCCGATAAGACACTTCCTAGAGCCCCTCCCTTCCCAACCCCTCTCCCCCACCCCTTCCCCACCCCTTCCTCATCCCTCCTCTCCCTTACTGCCTTTAATTTCAGAAAACAATATCGATCTCGTATTTACAGTCCGTAGAGGAGAGAGAGAGAGAGAGAGAGAGAGAGGAGAGAGAGAGAGAGAGAGGGTGTGTGTGTGTGAGAGAAAGAGAGAGATACTGTATACAAGATAGAAAGAAAGCGAAAAAAGAGACTTAAGACGATGGGGTTGAGAGTCATTGAGAGAATCAGAGGCAAAGAGACAGACAGACAGACAGACAGACAGACAGACAGACAGACAGACAGACAGAGAATAGAATGCTAGAAGGATATTACAACAGAAAGTCTTAATTTCCTGTACTTCATTGTCTATCATGTTCAATTTTGACAGGAAGTGAGAGAGAGAGAGAGAGAGAGAGAGAGAGAGAGAGAGAGAGAGAGAGAGAGAGAGAGGTGGATGGTTTGAGGGATTATAATTATGTTTGCATTTGATTAGATTAGATTAGGTTAGGTTAGATTAGATTAGATTAGATTAGATTAGATTAGATTAGATTAGATTGGCGTTAGAGTGTTAACTATTGCGTTCACTTATGATAAAATCCCGGCGTAAATTTAGCCCTGAAAGAAGACAGATTTATCTAACATGTTAAACTAAACTATTTCCAAGAATCAATTATTAAGATACAGCAGTTTACACAAAGACTATAAAAGGACCTGGGGTTAATTAAAGAGGTGTGTGTGTGTGTGTGTGTGTGTGTGTGTGTGTGTGTGTGTGTGGATGAGAATGAAAAAGAGAACAGATAAAGTAGAAACAAGAAGAAAAAGAGTTGAGGAGGATGGAATAGGAGGGGGAGGAAGAGGAAGAGGGAGGAGGAGGAAGAGGGAGGAGGAGGAGGAGTGGACGGTGTGGGCCCTCCTGATGCACCTTACAAGCCGTCACAGCCTCGGGTAACAATGAGGAGAGGTGACGAGCAAATTTGTAGCTTCTGGTGAGGAGGTGGGGAGAAGAGGTGGGGCGAAGAGGATTATGGGGAAATGGGGAGGAGAGTAGAAATGGGAAGAAAAGAGAGATGGTGAAGTTGGGAGGAATGATGGGGAAGTGGGGATGGGAGGTGGGGAGGGGTCATGGGTAAGGGGGAAAGACAACTTAAAAGATGGGAGGAGGGAGTTGGGGGGAGGAAAATTGGAGGGGAACGAAGTCCATTGAAATAAAGGAGGAGTAAGTGGAGAAGGATAGCATAAGAGAGAGGGGAGGCAGAGAAGAGAGGACAGATGAGGAGAATGAGTGAAGGGGAAAATAAGGAGAAGAAGAAATGATTAGATAAAAATGAACATGAGTGGGCGAGGGGGAAGGGGGGGGAGGTAGGTAAGGGGGGGAGGAGAGGAATATGATGAAGTGGAGGGGAGAGGCATGTCCTGCAAGTCAAGGGATGAGCTGGTGCTGCAGGAGGTCAGGTGAGGTCACTACTCTGCAAACAGGTAGGTACAGGTAAGTTGATGAGGGCGGAGAATGGGGGAGGGGTGCGGGGTGGGGAGATGTGAGGGAGGGAGAAGGGGAGATGGAGAGAGATATTGTTACTGAGTTAGAGAGGATTGAGGAAGTGGAGGAAGAATGAGAGAGAGAGAGAGAGAGAGAGAGAGAGAGAGAGAGAGAGAGAGAGAGAGAGAGAGAGAGAGAATACACCAACGAATCAGGAATAAGTCGCTGGAAAAGAAGAAGAAGGAAGAGGGAGATAAAAGAGAACAAAGAGAAAGAGCGAGAAGCAAGGATGATGTTTTTCTATTAAAAATATTTCACAACTTCCTCTGTATGTATGTATGTATGTATGTATGTATGTATGTATGTATGTATGTGCTGTGGTTATTAGCATATACCTGGATCACGCGCACCCACAGTGATTTACTTGCATGTATGTATGCATGTATGTATGTATGTCTGTCTGTCTGTCTGTCTGTATGTATGTATGTATGTATGTATGTATGTATGTATGTATGTATGTTCACTGTGCATTTTAAGTCTATCTTCCCACTATCTTACAAAAGGTCTCTTCCTCTCCTTCCTTTATTCTTCGTCTCCTCTTCCTCTCTTCCTTCCTCGTCTTCTCTTCATTCTTTTCCCCCTTCGTCTCCTCTTTCTCCCCTTACCTCCACGTCTTCTCGTATTTTTCTTCCTTCCTCGTCTCTTCTTTATACTCTTCCTTCGTCCTCAACTTCTCTTGCTCCTTTTCCTTCCTTCCTTCCTCGCTTCCCTTTCTTCATTTTTCTCCTCTTCCTTTCTTCCTTCGTCTCTTCCTTCCTTCCTTCCCTTCTATCTTGCCCCAAAATGTATATCTTTCCCATCATAATACATCATCTCAACGCCCGGTAAAAAAACGTGTTGACTCACCTTAAAATCACGAGCATTATTTTTTTTTATGTAAGGAGCGTCGAAAATACTAGCACCACAATAGGCTCTTATCTTGACAGCACCTTTATAATGTGGTTGTATAGGCACAGTCCATTTTAATTAGGTTTAATGATTAATGTGGTCAGGTGAGGTGAGGTCAGCCCAGGAGGTCACACCTGTATTGACGTCAAAGCTGTGGGATATTTGTTTGATATCCAAAGACAAATACAATGGCAAAAAATGAGCTTCTATAACAACAACAACAATCAGCTACGGGAACAAACAAGCACCAACTCCCCAAACAAAAACAAACACAGCTATATAAACACACTTTACTGATACACAAACAGTAACAAAAACATCGTCTTGGACTAAGCGCTACGGCGACACACAAACAATGTTTTTGTTGTGGTTCTGTAGAAGTGAGAAGTGTTTCAATATCTGTTAAGGAGTTGTGACGACGACCAGGAGAGTGGGCGGGGCGAGAGCATTGGCCGGGGAGGAACAGGAGGAGGAGGAAGGGAAGGAGGATGAGGAGGAGGTGGAGAAGATGGAGGAGGAGATGTGTAGGAGAGGGAGGATGAGGAGAAGAAGGAAGGGAAGGAGGAGGAGAAGGAGGTGGAGAAGATGGAGGAGGAGATGTGTAGGAGAGGGAGGATGAGGAGAAGAAGGAAGGGAAGGAGGAGGAGGAGGAGGTGGAGAAGGTGGAGAAGATGGAGGAGGAGATGTGTAGGAGAGGGAGGATGAGGAGAAGAAGGAAGGGAAGGAGGAGGAGGTGGAGAAGATGGAGGAGGAGATGTGTAGGAGAGGGAGGATGAGGCGAAGAAGGAAGGGAAGGAGAAGGAGAATGCAGAGAAGAAGGAGAAGGTAGAGAAGGAGGCGGAAAAGCCTTAAAGGAGTAAGAGGTTGAGTAGGGGAGATGGAGAAGGAAGATGTGGACGAGGAAGAGAAGGGAAGAAAGAAGGAGGAAGATGAAAAAGAAGAAGGGGGAGATTCAGGGGAAAAAGATAGAAATGGAGGAGGAGTAAGATAAGTTAAAGGAAGAGGATGGGAATCAGAGAATGATAATAAGGTGAATAAGGTGGATCTTCCTTCCTCTGATTCCCACTACCTCCTCTTCCTCCTTCTCCTTCTTCCCCTCCTCCTCCCCCTCCTCCTCCACTACTACCCCCTCCCAACCACCAGCTCCTCTTCCCCTTCCCCATTCTCCTCCCCCCCTCTTCCCCTTTCTTCTTCCTTATTTTTATTACAGGATCATAAAACAATATAAACCAGACGACGGGTGGGGGAGGGGGGGGCTAAACCAACAGCAGAACAGAGAGAAAACTTTATAGTAACTCGTCATTGAAGAAGTTGAATCGATAAAAGGAAGATGTTTGGTCACGTTGTTTTGGCTGAAAACACAGATAACCTAAACTTGTCAAGGAGGAGGGAAGGGGGGGGTAGGAGGAGGGAGGGGGGTAGGAGGAGGGAGGGGGGGGTAAGTCAAGCCTGTTGGTAGGAGTTTTAAACCAAGCTTGGATGGGTTTAAACGAATCATTTGGCTTAAACGGGACAAAGGCTGGGTTTTAACGGGACAATAGGTGGGTTTAAACGGGACAAATAAGGTGGGTTTAAGCGGGACGAGGGATGGGTTTTAACGGGACGAGGGATGGGTTTTAACGGGACAATAGGTGGGTTTAAACGAGTCAGGGTGGGTTTAAAGGAAGCCAGTTTATGCTTCTCACAACCCTTTTATCTTGTGTCTTATACATTTAATAATAGAAAACCTGATCATTATTCACGGTCTTTTTCGCTTCCCTGTTTACGTCTCTTTATTTCTCTTTCCTCCCTTTATTCTTTAGTTCGTTTTTGTCCTCTTCTCCATTGTTTCCTTATTCACATATATGTAGCTATCTGTCTGTCTGTCTCTTTCTCTTCCTCCTTCTTCCCTCTTCTTTTCATCTCTCTCTCTCTCTCTCTCTCTCTCTCTCCACTACACCAACCACCACTACCTGACCTTGTTTGGATGTGACCTCGATCCATAACGCAGTGTTGGGTGTTGACTTTTTACCACGCGCTGCAGATCAAAGGCACTCCTGACCTGACCTGACCTGACCGGGCCGGACTGGAACTGATTTAAAGAAACTTAACTAAACCTATTATAACCTAACTTGACCTGACCTCACCTGACCTCAACTAATCTAACTTGACCCGATCCTAATTAACATAACCGGAGTTGAGCTGACCTAACTTGACCAAACCTGACCTGACATGAACTGACATGACCTGTCTTTGCCGGAACTGACCTAAACAAACCTAACTGAACCTAATCTAACCAAACTGGCCCTGACATGATCTAACATAATCTTAACGTCCATAACCTAACCTAACCTCTGACCAATCAGGATTAGGATCTATTAGAACCGGGGTCTACCAGGACTTGAGCCAATTAAGACTCGGACCAATCAGGACTGGTGTCTCATCCAGCCAACCAGTTATGTGATCCGAGACACAGGGAGTCAATTATCGCGGTTCTTCCTTCTACAGGATGAACTGTTTAATCTCTCCATACATCACCTGGTGAAGTGGTATATATGTACAGGTATATATGTATGCATGTGTGTATGTATGTATGCAAAGGTAGCTATAATTACACCATTTTGTAAGGTACACACACACACACACACACACACATACCTGTATATGAATTAAAGCTTCCCCACGTAAGTATATATATGTATGTATGTATGCAAGTGTATGCACATAAATAGTAACGTTATATATATATCTGTAGAAACACCCCCCTCCCCCTCTCCACCCCCCCTCTGGCTTCGCCCCCTGGTGGTCACAGTGTCGTGTCGGATGGACTAACCCTCATGAGAGCCCATCTACATTAGCTGATCTTATTTATTATAATTTATTTACGCCCCAAACTGGAAAATATTTTTTTTTGTCAAGATAACACCACCAATTTGGCTCATTATCGGGCGTCCGTCAATTACACCAAGCCCAAGTCAACCAGCTCAGGTCACCCTATCCCGTTAGAGGTCACGAGTACTTAGCAACTCCAGGAAGTTAGGTCAGTTACATGCATGAGGTGATCCACTAAGACAGTACACCTGTTTATATACTCTTTAATTAGTTTGTATCTACCTGTATATTTCCTGTATTTTGAGATATATATTTATGTATTTTTTCTTATATAATACAGAAGAAAGATAAATTGAAGTAATTGTATCTTCTTCGGATATTCTTATTTGATTTATTTCGCCTCTCGTCAATTCTCCTTTCGTACGGTAAACGAAAGGAGGAAATAAAAGAACAGAGAAAAATGGTGATAGCGATGCCTCCGGATCACGACCCGGTCTTAGGGAGTGGAAGACCGGTTTTGGTGGTGGATGGTTCGAGGTGGAGGAGGAGGAGGAGGATGGTGATAGGGAGGAAAGGAAGAGAGAGGGGAGGTGCGGGGGGTAGAAAATGAAAGAGGGGGAGAGAAGGGGAACGGAAAAGGGATATAAGAAGAGTCGAGAGGAGAGCGGATGATGGGAGAGAGAGAGAGATAGGTGGGGTAGAATAGTAGGGAGGAGGGAGGAAGAAGTGTTTGCATGATAGGAGAGACACGAGAAGGAAAATATAGAAAAAAGGAAGGGAGAAGAGGAAAGGGAGATAGAATGAGGAGCAACAAAGGAGAGCTAGAGAGAGAGAGAGAGAGAGAGAGAGAGAGAGAGAGAGAGAGAGAGAGAGAGAGAGAGAGAGGATGTTTCCAAAGATTTATCGAGTTGACCTCTACCTAGGCTGCTCTCTCTCTCTCTCTCTCTCTCTCTCTCTCTCTCTCTCTCTCTCTCTTGTGCTTCCCTTGCTCAATTCATCACCAGTAATAGATAAAATACGGTCTTTAAACTGCACAGGGGAGCATAGGAGCATTAGGATCAAATATCTACAGTGCTCACGGTCACGGAGATTATATAAAAGGAAACAACAACAACAACAACAACAGCAACAACAACAAGAACAGTAACAACAACAACAACAACAACAAGAACAAGAACAACAACAAGTAATTAACATCAACTGTTCCAATAACAAGATGGTTAACAAAAACACAATTTACATCTTCATATTTTTACCCGGCTAATATTAACATAGTGACGTCACAGGTTATTGATGCGTGGGAGAGAGGTTAAGTTAATTGTGGTCTATTGTAGTTAATGATCTCGTCTCGTTTGTAAACACCTCGTTATGTGTATCGTTTACTTGTACAGTTACTTTGGGCTTGGTTTAGTTATTGTTGTTGTTGTTTATTTGTTATTATTATTGTTGTTGTTATTGTTGTTTTTATTATGATAACTATTATTACATATTATATATATATTTTTTTCCATCTTCTATCATTAGTATGTACATAACTATTCCTACAGTTCACAACATGAGGTTAAGTCGACGTAGGCTTTTTCCTTCCTGTAGTGAGTGAGTTATAGAGTGTCTTAGGAATCGTCGTAAGTGCAGCAGTAGAGGCAGGCGAATGTCGAGAATCGTATTTATTGTTGACGATTCTCCTAACGGGACTGCAAGGGAAAGGAGTGGGGAGAGGGGGCAGGAAGGAGGGGGAGGAGAAGGAGGGGGGGGGGAAGAGGAAGACGAGGAGAGAGAGAGGAGGAGGAGGAGAAGGAGGAAGAAATGATTTTGGCCTCACCTTATTCAGAAAGTCACATTCCACTTGCAATGTTGTTCCTTGACCTGACCTGTCCTGACATAATTTCTTCTCTCTCTCTCTCTCTCTCTCTCTCTCTCTCTCTCTCTCTCTCTCTCTCTCTCTCGTGTCGTCTTGGTTTTCTCTTCTTCTCCCTTCATCTTTATTTTCGTTATACAAAAGAACATGAGAATACAGGAAACTACAGTAGGCCTGTTGGCATCTGTCCAACCCCATGGTCCACACAACACTATAACCTACACCACACTATAGCCCACACCACACCATGGCCCACACCACACTATGACCCACACAACACTATGGCCCCTCACTCAACATAATGGCTCAGACAGCATCATGGTCCACACCACACTATGGCCCACACCACACCATGGTCCACACCACACTTTGGGCCACACCACAAAATGGGCCACATCTACCACACTTTTGAAGATGTAAATGTCAGGTGAGGACCTTTAAACACCAGTCACGCTTGTGTTGTTACCTGATGATACTGTAACAACAATAACAGCAATAATAATAATAATAATAATAATAATAATAATAATAATAATAATAATAATAATAATAATACAACAACAACTACAGAAACAACATCACCACCAACAACAACAACAACAACAACAACAATAATAATATTAATAATAATAATAATAATAATAATAATAATAATAAAGAAGAATGATAATGTGAACATAACAATAACTAACCAACAGAAACAGATGACTTATGTCTCTTTCTAGCCCCGAGTTTTGCTTTTATTTACGAATATCTCACAAGATCCCGTACGGTTAGCTCCGAGATCACATTGTTTGTGGTACACCCGAGGGAGTGAGACGACAAGTCGGGAGATTTACTTGTTTGCCCGAAATGTTGTGAGTAAGGAAATCGACGATGATAACTGATAAGTAATATGGCCGAAGAATAAAGAACTGAGTCGTGATTGGTGAGAAAATTAGTGATAAAACATGATAACAAATATAATCCAAGTTTATTAAAAGAAATGATGTCAGATTTGTGAATAAATTAACAAAAAACAACATTCAATTATGAAAATTATCGGAAGAAATTAAATACCAACGACAATGAAGAAAATATAGATAATATCTCTTTTACATGATGATAAAAACGAAGAGCTGATGGTAGTGTTACGTAAGTAGTAGTAGTAGTAGTAGTAGTAGTAGTAGTAGTAGTAGTAGTAGTAGTAGTAGTAGTAGATCACTTAGTCTCACCGTTCATCACGTCAGGTAGAAGACTAGACAATCTTCACCCACATAATCTCACTCCACGTGAATTATGTTGTGTATAAATCACCCCGTCCAGGCCTACAGGTATACCCGTGTCCCTAACACACCCATCTCTCTCATTACGCTCCTCTGTCTGACCTAACCTAACCTACCTGATGGGGGGGTAATTTTCAGGTGTCCTATCTATCTATCTGTCTAACTGCCTGTCTGTCTGTCTGTCTGCTTTCTCCTCCTCCTCCTTCTCCTCCTTCTCTGCCGTGCCCAGGCAGGTGTATTTATTTACTCTTTCTCTGAGTGTAAACAGTGAAGTCACCGGTTGTTGTTTGGGAGAGAGAGAGAGAGAGAGAGAGAGAGAGAGGTCTTAGTTCGTCTCTTCCCCTACCTTCCCTCCCTACTCCTACCTCCTCCTTCGTTCCTCCCTCAGTCTCCCTTCCATCTCCCCCTCCACCTTCCTCCTCACCCCCCCTCTCTTCTTCCCTTCTCCCCTTCTCTTCCATCCCCTCTCCCCTTCCCCTCCCTCCGTTCTTCCCCTCTCTCATCCCCCTTCCCCCTGATCGCCTTTCTTGGGGATGAAAGGGAGGGGAGGTGATGGTCTTAGTCTTACCCCCATAACTCGCCATTTTTCTCTCTGGGGTCTTTACTTACCTGCCGTATTACTGTACTCTCCTGGGGTCTTTACTTACGTTCCTCATTACTCTTCTCTCCGGGATGTCTTAAGCCACCTAGTACTCTTTCCCTTGCCTTTGGGGATTAGGGAAGGGGGGTGGTGGGGTGGGGGTTGGTGGCAGGTTCAGTCCGTAACCACGAGGCGTCCCACAGGTGTCAGAGCCGGGGGGTCGGGATCGTTTACACACGGGGTTTGTTCGGTCTTGTGGGTCGCGATTGGTCCTCTTGCTTTGGTCGACTCAACTATCATATTCTATAGTGGTAGTGAAGTTCTTATCTATATAATATAACAATTTAATATAGTGATATAGTCGGTTCCCATCTCTTATAACCCAGCAGACAGGAACATCAAGTGTTACCATTGTGTTGTGTGTTGTGTTGTGTTGTGTCGTGTCGTGTCGTGTTGCTTCATGTAGTGTCGTGTCGCGTCGTGTTGTGTTGAGAGCCACGATGTGTAGAAGTGTTGCGTGCAATGGAGAGTGTTAACTGGGGAACTGGCAGAAATGAAACTTTTATTTTTAATCGAAGCTTTTATTAAGTTCTTTTGTTAATTTAAGCTTTTAATAAAGTGAAGAAATTGTATACGTTGTTCTAACATACGAATAATGTTAATCTTTATTTAATGCGTTAAAATACCTCACCTCTCACCTGTCCCTCCTTCCACACAGGTAAGTGAGGGGCTCCGTGATCTGTGACTCAGGTACTCTAGCGTCTAATAACATTTCCGTCGTGATGTATTCTTATTATTATCATTTTTTTATTTACTATGACATTTTTGCTCGTGTTTTGGTATTAAAATAGACTTTTTATATTTTTGTACATTTTGACATTAATAAGAAAAAATAAGAACGGTGTAAATTGTTGTATTAATACCATAGACTCTCTGTAGCAAATGTCAACCCACCGTAGACCGTGGATTATCAGACGCTCCGTATCGTCCCACTTTCTACAACAAATAAGTTGTCGCTGTAGAGACAACTTGAGGAGTTCGTTGAAAAATCAACGCTACGGTGGATTTATTCTGGGTAGAAAGTCTAGTGCGACGATAGCTTAGGACGACCAAGAAGGGAGATAGGGAGTTAGGAATCACTATAAACCATTCCACGGAAACATTACAGTCATTATATTACAGTTGTGTTTTGGTGTTTCTAGAGAAGAGGACGCCAGATATACAGAGGCTTAAAATAACATGAGGAAATACAGTCGACCTGCTAGTTAATGACGTGGCTCACTTGTTACCTTCACAATACACAGAGTGGGTCAACGTCACATGTGAAGCAACTTGAAAATGTATTAAAAAAAATCATAGTCTTCTTTTGTTAATGGAAGCCATTTGTTGTGAACACCTTGCATTTTGTTATTGTCTCGTAATCAGTTACAATCTGCAATAATTCTTATGCGTCGTCTTCTCTGCCACCCCCCCTCCCCCTTCTTTTGTCTCCAGGTGCAGCTCGTGGCCGGTAGGTGGCCGGGCGAGGACTCAGGTACTTTTGAGCAACGAATCTGGAATTTGGACACAATGTTGACCAAGTGCTTAGTCATTGTTTGTCATTGTTTTATAGTTTTTGACTCATAGTAAACTCCCTCTCCACTCATTCGAAGCCGGGGGGGGGGGTGAATTTTTTCAGTACCACTACTTGTTTTAGTTAAGTCTTTAACTATAGTGTGAATTTTGAACTCTTGTTCTTTATATTTCGTCAACCTGTATAACAGTTGTCGTCTTCTGTACTGTGTTGTGTCCGCCTCAACACATGGCCCTCTGTGTGTCGTGTCTCCTCTTCAACACCACGATTCATTTCTCCTCTTAGATATGTGGCGGTAAGTCACCAGCAGGTGTGAGTGGTTAATGTTGTTGGGGCAGCACCAGCAGAGGCTCCTCACTCCCACATCTCCCATCGTAAAGAACTCCAGCAGATGTGTATGTAGGGGGAGGGGGGTAACCGTAATGGGGCAACACACTCCTTACTTACCCAGGAGGCCTTCTCCAGGAGGTGAATATGGTCGGTGATTTTTATGAAAGCAAAGCTGTAACCACATCCAGAAGTATTCCACACCAACCCTCTTCTTCGCCAGGAGGCGGAAGACTCTAAAAGGTGCAGCAGGTGAGGGCGGAAACCTTACTAACGCAGTACGGTGACCTCTTGTCAGCACCTGCCGAAACTTTTATCACTCTCACCTTCTTCGTCAGGAACAAGCAACCCCAGCAGGTGTGGGTGGAGACCTTGGCGAAGCAGCGCTCAGTGTTTACCTGCAGGCTGCCACCTCCGCCCCGCACCTGTGTAAACAATGCGTAACATAGCGACTCCCGGACGTGGTGTGAGAAGGGCGTTTGTCAGAGGCCGGCGTTACTCTACGCTCCGGTGACCTTTGTGTTGATCTATTTTTCTTACATCTTTTATTGCTGCTGAAGATTGTCGTATCTCTCTATCTATCTATCTATCTATCTCTCAGTATATTATATAACAGGTAAACATTAAGTACATCAAGGCTTTTGCTTACACTGGGGGGGGGGGGTTGAAGGAGTGATGGACAGCTTAATGACAGGATAATATCACTGAACTGAACTATCCCCTCAATAGTGTGAGTCTGAGAGGTTAGGTTAGGTTTACTGATGACATATAATAAATGTTAGTGTACTGATAGTGGTGAGTATTATACGTACTGTATATATATATATATTCTAACCTAATCTAACCTAACCTGCCCTAACTTAACCTAACCTGAGATGCCCTAACTTAACCTAACCTAATCCAAACGTTAAATAAATATGGAAACATATGACTTATATTCGGAACATTATATATATATATATATATATATATATATACATTATATCATTGCCAGAGGTCGTGAGCCACTGGCCACACAAGACACAGCTGCCAGACATTGTAGTGAGTTAAATTGAACGTCACTGGTCCGGAAAATATCTGATCATAAAACTCGAGGAAGAGAATCACATTCACGAGTTTATATAATGAAACTTTAAAGACAAGACGTCTCTCTCTCTCTCTCTCTCTCTCTCTCTCTCTCTCTCTCTCTCTCTCTCTCTCTCTCTCTCTCTCTCTCTCCACTTCTTCCTTCTCCTCAACCTCACTTCTGCCTACAAGAGAGCTCAGATTCTCAACTAGCTCAGCCATGTTAATGTTGTTATTATTATCCACTCTGTATCTGTGTTCTTCTGGCTAAATAAACTGTTTCAAAATCAATGTCAATATTTCTTCCTCCTCCTCCTCCTCCTCCTTCCCTCAGTCCTGTATAAGCCCGTCAGTATTCTACGTTATCTACGCATCCTTGGTCGAATGAACTTACTGTTTACTATTGTATATATACCTGCACTGTTTGTGTAGGTATACAGTATATGCTGAATCTATCTATCTATCTATCTATCTATCTATCTATCTATCTATCGCTGAGAGCTCGTGTCTTCTGCTCAGTGACCAGCCTGGTACAGCGGACATAGACTGTCATGTTTATCTTGTGTTGAGGTGAATGTTTCTGATGATGACCCGCTTTGTGAAATTGGACCCCGTTAATTTTATTTTTTGGTTGATTTGATTCATTCCTCCCTCGGTTCGAAATAAAGAGGTTGTGTTGTGTCTGTTACTTTTGTTGTGAAATTGGTTTAGGTTATGTTAGGTTTGGTTAGGTTAGATTAGGTTTGGGTTCTGGCATTTAATATTAGTATTCAAAACTTTCAGCCGGTTTGGTTTTTTGGTAAAGGGCCAATTTCGCAAGAAGGTCAGCCTCACACCCCTCCACCACCCTCAAACTCTCCTTACCCCTCATCCCTCCACCCTCATACCCTCCTTACCCCTCACCCCTCCACCCTCACACCCCTCCACCACCCTCAAACTCTCCTTACCCCTCACCCCTCCACCCTCATACCCTCCTTATCCCTCACCCCTCTCCACCCTATACCTCCTTACCCTCACCTCCACCTCATACTCCTCCTTACCCCTCACCCTCCACCTCACACTCTCCACCCTTTCATAATCTCCACTCACTCCTAAGTTCACTAACTGTGATAAGATTTGCAGCTGTTTAACTCCAGACACACAAACCATTATTATCCAAAAAAAAAATTACGAATTACAAAAAGTTTACGACAAAGGTAAGATGAACGTCAAAGGTGAACAAGTTTCCAGCGGAGAAAAGTTAACAAAAAAAGTATCTAGACACGCTTTTACAAATAACGTGCATTCTTAGGAGCTTTCTGTTATTACATCAGTGAATATTGAAAGTTTTATTTTTTTTTTGAGGGGGGAGGAGGAAGGAGGGGGTGGAAGGGGAAGGGGGAGGGGACAGGGAGGGAGTGGAAGGGGAGGGTAGGGAAAGGAGGGGGGGTGAGGGGAAGGGTTTGTGAATGCGTAGGATCAACTTTCTCTCCCTGGGATGTAATTTCAGATTCTTAGAGAAGTTCTGATGAAGTTGTCTCGTGGATGTTCTCTTTGGTGTTACGGGAGTCAAAGGCAGGAGAGAGAGAGAGAGAGAGAGAGAGAGAGAGAGAGAGAGAGAGAGAGAGAGAGAGAGAGAGAGAGAGAGAGAGAGAGAGAGAGAGTGTTTGAGTGACGTTCCTGCAAACACTATATGTAAAAAATATATAATTAACATATACCTTTAACTTTCAGGTTTAATCAGACTATTATCCATAAATACCACGATATACATAGATCTTCATATACATCGCAAACTAGTTTACATGATTAGTTTGTATAAAATAACTATATAAATACTGTAATTAGAGGGCACAAAACATGATATCGGTTTCATTAAATATTATATAAATTGACCTGTAAGGGTAGTTTATACACTCCCCGTCAACCATATGTGTACTGGGAGGACAATGACACATGTGTAGATCCTGATGTGTAAGTGTGTTATGTTTGGATACACACACACACACACACACACACACACACACACACACACACACACACACACACACACACACACACACACACACACACACACATCTTCCCCCAGTTATATATTCCGCTCCCCAGACACTGAGAAATAATACATTACAATGACAAATAAAGATTGAGTAGGTCGTACAGCGTTACCAGATCGGCAGAGATACCTCGAGGGGCTCACAGGACACCCTCCAGTAGATGCTAACTAGATAACCTCAGTCGTGATTGACATGATATAATATGGTCCATTTCTCAAAGACTCGCAAGATATTTTTTTGACATCTCCATAATCGAATCCACAATAGCGTTAAGTCTTTGTGCAGTTGTAGCTCCATTTTGACTGTACTTGTGTTTGTGGGTACTGGGACTGAGGTACTGTAGGTGTGGTGTACTGATTATCTTTTTTTCTCAAGGACGGAGGAAATATTTCACTTATGATCAGCCGTGAGTTAGAGCCCTGTTATCTGTGGTCTTGGGGCAGCACGTATCTCAGATCTCAAGATGGACTGATCGCGTCAGTCACTCGAGCCATGAAAAAAAAGGTTTAGGTGACTGTGGTGTGTGTGTGGTGTGTGTGTGTGTGTGTGTGTGTGTAAGTCTTTTTTAATCTATGTGGCACTACCCGTATTCGTATGAACCAACAAGGTACACTACAACACAGTCGCGTTTTAGAGAAGGTCCCCCCACCCCCAGTGTTACCGAGGCCTGGCACACGGAGATTGACTCGCAGGATACGACACTGAAGCCTCGTACAGCTGGAATTGAAGTCCAAAGAAAATCTCTCTCCTCGGATCGACTTCCTCTCCTGCAATGGACAAGATAAACATCTCAATTTCCTTTTGCTGTGACCTTCTCCGCCGCTTTGAGAGTACTGCTCCTCTACTACCCTCTAAAACACACACACACACACACACACACACACACACACACACACACACGCGCCTATCTAAGGCCAATTCTCTTAAGAACAAAGTACTTCTCTACAACACATCACCCACCAGCCAATAAGGATCATCTCCAGCTGACCACGGCCAATGACTGCTTGTTAAGAAGCACATAATAAACATTCTCATTATAATTACAGAGTCAATTACGTGCAGCTTTTACAGCCAAGTCTCTCACTACAGCCATAAATGTCAACATAAACACGTCACATCTTACCTCTGGCATCGCTACCTCTGTGTATCTCATTGGTGACGGTCGTACACACACACACACACACACACACACACACACACACACACATTTAATCATTGTTCGACTGGCTTGACATCTCTCCTATAGCATCATAACAGTGTTCTTTGTTTACAAGTCTCACAGCTGGAGGTCCCTCAAACCACACCTGCAATTACACTTGTATATAAAAACAGCGTAATTGTTATGAATGAAAAAGCTTGAATCAAATGCCACTTAGTAGGACCGGATGACAACCCCTGAGATACAACCCTGGGATACAACGCTGAGCTATAACCCTGAGATACAACCCTGGGATACAACGCTGAGCTATAACCCTGAGATACAACCCTGGGATACAACCCCTAGCTTTAACTCCTAGCTACAAACTCAGCTCTAACACCTCACTACAGTCTCATCTATAAACCTAATCCACAACCCTGAGCAATGACTCCTACGTATATAACCAAACTACAACCCCTAATTAAAGGCGTTACTAATAACTACCAAAGGACAGCAGGAACAGTATTTGGAACAAGAGAAACATCATGAAGGGAACAACAGCAGATGGAGGAGGAACAACTAAACAGCAGCGATACACAGAACAGCAAACTTAACAGCAACAGCAGCAATATATACAGCAGCAGACGTACTAGGAACAGGAGGAGGAGGAGAAACAGCAGAGCAACAACAGCAACAGGAGGGAGGGACAGCAGGTGTGGGAGTGGACGAGTCAACACACCTGGGAGTGGCTAAGAATGAATGGAGGTCCGGTGAGTGACCAGAACCAGGGTCAAGAGTTCCTGCCCAGCCTCCCTCACCCCTCCCTCTTACCCCTCACCCTGCACCCCACACACACGCACCCACCCTGCACCCTCTAACACACACAGTGAGGATTGGGAGGAGGCAAGAGTGGGGAGAAGACAGAAGCGATGAGAAGACAAAGGTGGGGAGGCGATAAAGATGGGGAGAAGACTACACACACACACACACACACACACACACACACACACACACATACCGGTACATATACATAACGTGTGGCAAGGCTTTAACTCCTTGTTGTAGGACTCTAGTGACTAATCCTTAATCAGATTGGGGAGACCTAATCAGCTTATATAGGAACAAGTGAGGAGAGTATTATTATTATTATTAACCCCACAGGACGAGAAACACCCCGACGGTAATGACTGTGTTCAAGATTCTCCGTCTGTCTGTCTGTCTGTCTGTCTGTGTTGGCTAAATCTCTGTTTGTCTGTCTGTTGATGTCATTTTTTTGTGTTTACTTTGTCTCTCCTTTGTTTGGCTGTTTTTTGTATTTCGGATAACTTAATGCCTGTCTGTTTCCTGACTGTCTGTTGTATTCTTTTCTACCTGTGCTGTTTATCTGTTCATTTACACACACACACTCTCCTAACTCGAGCTGCCGGATGGTCGCCATACATAATCATTGTTTGTGTGTCCTCTTGCCCTAACTCTCACTCTCTCCCTTCACCTCAGATCTTCCCACCCCACACTCTCCTCTCCTCACCCCATACTTCTCCTCTCCTCACCCCATACTTCCTCTCCCCTCACCCCATACTTCCCTCACCCCACTTTCCTCTCCCTCACCTCAAATGCTCCCTTCCCTCCCTTATAATACGCTCTCCCTCCCCCATCCATCACCCCCCCCCTCATACACGTCTGCCCCCAACCATGCCTTCTCCTACCCCGACCCATGCCTACCCCACCCATGCCTGCCCCCAAGCATACCTTTCCCACTTCATGCCTGTTCCCCAAGCTGTGCCTTCCCCCATCCATACCTGACCCCACCCATGCCACCCCCGCCCCTACCCATACAGCTCTCACCTCACCTCATTACTATGGGCGTGGGTGTAGGGTGGTGTGTGAGGGAACGTGGTGCTCTGTGGGGTGTAAAGGAGAGAGAGAGAGAGAGAGAGAGAGAGAGAGAGAGAGAGAGAGAGAGAGAGAGAGAGAGAGTAGAGGAGGGGAAAGAAGTGAGACAGAGAGACACAGACAAAAAAGAAAGAGAAGAGAGGATGTAAAGAGTGAGAGAGAGACATGCATAGAGAAAGAAAGAGAACAAAACAGAGAACTGAAACAACCGTGATACACTTCAAGTATTCATTATGATACATGTGTACTATGTATAATACCTCGAGGAATGTATACACAACAAAACTTCACGTCATAAATAGTACATCTCTGTATTACCGAACTAAGATGTTATATTACGGATATCACACTAAAATCCATCTAATTCTAAAGTATAAACAAAGTCTTTTTTTACCTTCTACTGTATATACTAAAAAATGACACAAAAATACAGTGGGTTTATAGTTGGCCGTTATGACTGCTACAGAAGTGAGTTTTCTTTGTAATCATGTGGGTTATGTAGTCATGTGGGCTATGTAGTCATGTAGGTTATGTAGATCTCGTGTTACATCAAATTTAATACAATTCACGTGACTTGTACTAAAAGTTGAATTATTTAAGCGTGTTGATCAAATATGTCATCAAGGTTACAGCGCGAGTCAAAAGTTCACTCCTTCCCAGACTGAAGCAGTATCGACCCCAAATGAGATCAAACAACACACCCGCACCAGATGACAGTCAGGCTAAGTCAGTTCGGAGACTCATTTCCGTGACTCAGTTTCATGATACGTTTGTCCGCCTCTGTAAATATCATAATTTGTTCGTGATTTGTGTGTGTGTAATATGTCTAAGTTATATGGTCAATATTTTGCCTTCATAAAAAAATAAAACATTCTGAAATATTAATGAATTGTTAAAAAGGATTACAATTATTTAAAATATTATTGGCTGTAAATCTATCCACGAAAACTATTGTGTTGTTTTAGTTCCAATAGCCACCACCAGGGTTCGGTCTGGCTGACGTGTTTACATGGAGAGATTCACCACATTTCCCTTTGACTTGGCTTAAAATAGATTCGTTCCACGGAAACTTAGAAACCCAGTGTTCTTCTGAATATATTAGTGTTACCAGTGGATATATATAACAACAAAGAAACCATTGAACTCGTGGAATTATCAAACACCAAAGTGACGAGTTGAAATCATAGGATCCATCGCTATTTTATGTGGACGAGGTATGTGTGTCTGTGGATACGTCTTGTTATCATGTTATTGGACTGTGTAATGTTATCAGTGCTATTATTAAACAGTCATCTGTGTATTAACCTGCCTGTAAATACTTAATCAAGCCAATATTAACCTTTGTGATTGAAAGTTAATTACGACCACTAAAATAAATATGTTGAGTTATTTAAGTTCACAGGGGTTTTAATTAGTCACCAGGTAACAGTCTGTGAGGGTGTAACCACGTAGTATACTCTTGGCTATAGTGAGTATGTTGCAGATAGATAGAATATAACAAGTATACAATGAGCATAGTGGAAACTGCTCCAAGTGTTCTGGTGTATGGAGACATCTGGAAGCCTCCCCGTAGTAAATCACATTTCCCACTTGGCTGACTGTACAGTTGCCTTAAGGAGTTAGTTCCTTTACCCCCTGTGGTGACGTTTATGTACATGTGGCATAGTCGCATTACTAAACTTATGATTGAATGGGTAGTAGTCTTGTAACGATGGAGCTGATTAGTTGACAAGATCGGGTGCTGGACGTGAGATATAGTTACTTCTAAACACTTCCCAAACCAATTTTCTTATTTATGCATAGAAGAAGATTCTTAATAAAAAACTACAGTATTTACAACTTGAATGACTCATGACCGTCATCGTCAATATGGTATATAAATATCATCACCAAATTATACAAGATTATGACTAGTCGACGGCAGAGTGAGCCTCGTGTCCGCTGGTCGCACCTGTGTGTTGGTGAGGAAGGTGATAACAGGGCACCTTGTGTGTCCCCCCCGGGATCACTTCTTCACCAAATATTGTATAATGACACTTGTGTTGTCATATCAGAGGAGTGGTGTTGTGTGCCAGTGTGTGTTGGGTTCTTCTTACCACTAAGTTCCTCTCTGAGGAGACGTGTTTGGGGTTCACGATTCTCAACGTGTAACACCCAACACACACGCCGCCAGTGAGCAGTCCAACATTCACTACAAACACATTTGGATTTTTGTTTATTTTCATAATCATCATTTTCGTCAAATTGTGGTTGTGACCGCCGGCCACCACTTAACCAGCCTAGTGGACTAAACTGTTAACAATGCATGAATCAACCTTATGTTTACTGAGGGTTTGTTTCAACACTTTGAACCATTGTGTAATTTACCAAGGTCATGTGTGGCGGCGCCAGTGTCCCTGTGTGAAGAGCTGCCTGGTGTATCGTAATCATGAATTAAAAAAAGTTCCTCGTATACTTTTTTTAAAGCTATATTAATCATATTGGAGGGGAGGGGAGGAGGCTTACAGCGCCCCCCCAAACCCCCCAGCTGGGTGGGCTCGCTGTGTTCCCCCACCCACAACTTGTTGGACCCTCCCTTTTGATGTTCCTATATCCGCCCTTGATCATCTATGTGTATATTATATTATATTATATTATATTATATTATATTATATTATATTTATCATTATTGTTACAAGACTTCTACCCATACGGTAACTCTAGTACGGGAGGTAATGTGAATGCCACATATACCTGTACAATACATGAACGTCACCACGGGGGTCAAGGAACCATTTGAGGCAACTGTACATTTATTATACATTATAAACTATGCCATCGATGCATATAAAACTTGATGCAGTTATTTGTTATATAAGTGTATATGAGTGTTTGTCGATGTGGTGAAAGGATGTTATATTACTCTAACCTAGGACACGCCATTAAAGACCTTAGTACTGTTTAAATGCAACAATAATTATCACATCATCATGATATACGAGCAGATCCTCTTTCATGATATTATAATGTATTATTTCACTTCAACTTAAAATTATAAATATCTTAATACATTGTAAAAAGTTGTTACAATAGGCGAAATAGAACTACCAATTTATATCATAGAGAAACACTGCCCACACACCTGTACAAGTAATCAAGATCAAAGGTGTCATAATAACAGGTGTGTTGTGACGTGATTTAAAGCTTTTGGTTCCCCGATTCACGTTTATCCTCCTTGAAGTGTTTTGTCTTATATGTTCCCTGGCCTTTGGTGAGAGAGAAAATACGTGTACTTTAGTTAATTTAAGACATACTGTACACTTTATAGATATTCACGTCCACGAGCCAGGTGAGAATACAACACACACACACACACACCTTGGTTCGTGGATAACAAGGACGTTATAGTTTCATAAGGTTGCTTTTGTTCCTTTTTTGTCTGTAGAAGCTTCAGTACGGTCTCCCCTGGTGTCGTGGGGGAGATGTACACAGCACCTTGAAGCGCCATGTAGACAAGTATGGCTTAATCCACCTGGCAAGTGGCTCGATTTAAAGCTGCCGCCACCTCCCACAGGTACGTTGCCATGGAAACGTATGCAACGTCTCAGATTAGATATACAAGTGTGAAATGTTGACTCAGCCCGCGTACGGAAGATGTCGTGGTGGGTGTGGTACAGAGGGGGTCGTGGTGGGTGTGGTACAGAGAGGGTCGTGGTGGGTGTGATACAGAAGAGGTCGTACTGGCTGTCTGTGGAAGGTTGCTCTCTCTCTCTCTCTCTCTCTCTCACACACACACAGGGAATCACTCACCCCAGAAACCTGAGTTGTTAATATAATGATTCCGGAAGACTCGTTTTACAGATCCCAGATGAAAATTAAACAGAGGAGGAAGCACCCCCTTCCCCTCTTGTCAACCCCCCTTCCTCTCCCTCAACCATGTCAACCTCCTATCCCTTCCTCTCCACAACCATATCAACCCCTATCCCTTCCTCTCCCACAACCATGTCAAACCCCCACCTCAATTCTTGCTCTCTTTAATTCAAGTGAGGAACACACATACACCCAAACCCCTATATAAGACTTAACGCTCAACCTCCTTTCAAGACACACACACACACACACACACACACACACACACACACACACACACACACACACACACACACACACACACACACACACACACACACACACACACACACACACACACACACACTGCCCCTCCCTCCCTCAACGTAAACACAAACATACCTCAAGTCAAAACCCTTATACCCTTCATCTCGGCTCAGCTGGTTAGAAGGATGAAGACAAAAACATCCACAGACACAACAGCTGACGAACTGAGAATAAATATACAACTAGTGAATGGACCGTAAAGAATAGGGGCAGTAAATAAAAACACCCAAAAACACAGAAAAAACACAGAAAAAACAGTTAATATTGTTCGTTTTAGTCAAGGATGCCACGGAGGGGGATGTTTTGGTTCAGAGTGAGATGAATGAGACAAGAGGGAGACGCTACACACGGGGTGAAGAAAATTGGATGATAAAACATAAGAAATAAGAGGATGAAAAATAAGGGAAAGAGAGGAGAGAGAGAGAGAGAGAGGAGGAATTTATGTATGTTCTTTATAGGATTAGGATGTGGTTTAAAGTGTTTATTGTTTGTCTGAAGATGCATAAAACAAATGAATGTCGGGATATACAGGAGGATCAAGTGACATGTAGCTGAGTTTAGTGGGATTTGGATGTTTGATATTATTATTATTATTATTATTATTATTATTATTATTATTAAGAGGAATACTGGTTCTTAGTGAAGTTAAAACTACGCTAAGTTTTTAAATGCCGCTTTTAATATTATCAGGTAATAGTGATGAGATAGACGTAATGTTAAGGTGTATAGGAATGCAACGTTGATGAATATAATTAGTGGCGTTACATATAGGAAGTCAATAGTGGTGTTTCAAATAGGAGGTCGAGGAGCTTTTGTTTATATTTCTCATTATTTTTAGTGGTAACTGAGCAAAAAAACTTACCATTGTTAGTGAATAAATATAGAAGATTCTGTCACATGACTTGTTGAGTGTGAATACCAGTAAAAGGGAATTAAGTAAAACAGGAGATAGGGAGGAATGAAAGATAGTTTGGCTGGTTAGAGAATAGGAGGAAGTGGAATGTCTTAGATAACTGAGAAACATGAATGACGAATTGATTAAGATATGACTGTGAACTGGACGCTATGACTGTGAACTGGACGATATGACTGTGAACTGGACGCTATGACTGTGAACTGGACGATATGACTGTGAACTGGACGCTATGACTGTGAACTGGACGATATGACTGTGAACTGGACGATATGACTGTGAACTGGACGCTATGACTGTGAACTCGGCTTTGTTACTTGTTTCCTGTAATAATGAAATAATTAAAGACAAATACTAATTATTACCTGAGAGACATATATACATTGTTATATAAAGACATAGTGGATTACCTGGAGATTAGCACCTAGATTATTTTCACCTTATGATTAACCTAACCTCCAGGTAACATTGAGGTGTTAATCTTCAGGCGACGAAAGCTTAGGAGGTGTTAATTTTCAGGTGACGTAAGCTTAGGTTATAGGAGGCCATAAAAACTCAGTTTAGTGGCCATTGTAATTCAATTTTTAGATTACCTGTACATGTTTCGCTTTACAGTCTGTTTCACCTGGTGATTAAGCACCCTAACACCTAAAAAGAAGTTAGGTTAGGTTAGTTAATTATCAGGTGAAATAAGGTGAGGTGTTTAATATTCAAGTGATCCAAAGTTTGTTGTATATTTTCGTCTTTCAGTTAGTAGTAATGACAATAAGGTTGATGGTCAGTAAGTTATTTTTTGTGTTTATGTAAGAATTTGATAATTTATCTTTTATTTCCATTCATTTATTAGTATATTTGTTCTTATTTATATTCGTTTTATTGCTTAAATATTGTTATTATTTATTAATATTTTACCGTGATTTATCATTAATTTACATAGTACACACACACACACACACACACACACACACACCATTTGATACTTAACATTCGCCACAAACAATCGTCCAGGAAAGGTAAAGTAAATACCTGAGAAGTATTTATGAGGCGGCGTGGATGAGTACAATATATTTCTGAGGGTCTGGTGAGAAAATGTTGGAAAGTGGTGATAGCAAGAGTATATCTTTTGTGATGAAGTAGGCAGATAACAGCTGACGGTGAAGCTGCTTCGTATAAAGGAAAGCATGTGTGAAGGAGAGGGAGAGACGATGGTTTGGGGAGAGTGGGAGGGAGGGAGGGATGGTGGGATGGGAAGGAGGTGGGTGAGTGGATGAGTGTGAGGTTGGAAAGGAAGGTGGGAGAGAGATGGATGAAAGGAGGGAAGGATGAGAAGAAGAGAACCTCCTCACATAAAAACATCCCCATCCCTTCTCCCCACCAAGCTTCCCTACCTGTCCTACCCTACTCTCACCTCCCCACTAAACATCCCCATCCCTCCCCCTCATCAAGGAGTGAGGAGGAGAGGCTTCCCACCTCTCCTCCTCACTCCCAACTACTCAACACCACCTCAACACCACCTCAACACCACCTCTCCCCACCAAACAGACCAATCTCTCCTCCCCCACCAAGCTATCCCCACCTCTCCCCACTCCCATCTTCCCTTCCACTGTCTCCACCTCAACCCTCCTTCCCGCTTTGTCCACCCGAGCTGCTCCCCTGCCCTGAGTCTTGACGGGCACAGGTATATGATCAACGTGTATTGGTTTCGTGTTTTTCTATTTCAAGTTGGCTCCTGGTGTATTTTTTCTGTGTGTGTGTGTGTGTGTGTGTGTGTGTTTTTTTATTTTTTTTTTAGTTTTTTGTTGTTGTTGTGTCCAGAGTTATGGATATGATGGAAAAGTAATTACTGAACGCCTCCTTGTGCCTTGTCTATGTCACCTGGGCACGAGCCTCTCACCTGATGGAAGGAGGTAATGAGTGTAACGACGGGGAAATACTTAGTTGGATTTTAAGGTGTTGCTTATTTTTTTTTCGCTGTGCGTTGGAAAAGTAGAAAGGTAGGTCTGTGTTGTGTGTGTGTGTGTGTGTGTGTGTGTGTGTGTGTGTGTGTGTGTGTGTGTGTGTGTGTGTGTGTGTGTGTGTGTGTGTGTGTGTGTGTGTGTGTGTGTGTGTGTGTGTGTGTGTGTGTGTGTGTGTGTGTCCTCGGTTCAGTAATGTAAACAACCATTCAGTAAAACCTGGAAGAAACCATCACCATCCATCATATTAAGCTCTTAAAAAATATCTCTCGTCTTACCGAGAAAAAAAAATTCACACCACACTTCTTCACTTGATTCTTTAAACAAAAAATCCCAAATAAACTGTTTCAATTAAATTCAATTCAATTCAAGGACTTGATATAACAGCCTTCAGTACGACACGAGTTGTTCCTTGAAGTCTCAGGTGCTAGACTGTTGAACCTCGTAACAATATATTAGGAGAGAGAGAGAGAGAGAGAGGTAGCATTTTCTAATCCCAGGGTGACGGAGTATTAAGAAGAGAGATTACTACCATCATCCTGGGGTTATAAAATATGCTTCAGTGGAGAGGAGGAAGAGGGGGAGGACGAGGGGGAGGAAGAAGAGGAGGTGTGAGAGGGGTTATAGTGAATGTGAGAGTTGGTATTAAAGGATGAGAGGAAGTGATGAGGAGGGAGGTGATGGAACACACACACACACACACACACACACACACACACACACACACACACACACACACACACACACACACACACACACCATCATCATCGCATACAATTACATTTTATTTCTTCTCAGTTTTTCTCCTCTTCAACCCCTCCTCCTCCTCCTTACCTCTTCTTCCGTTTCTTCCTCTTCTCCTTCTCCCCTTCCTCCCCCTCCTCCCCTTCCCTCCCTCTTCTTCCGTTTCTTCCCTTCTCCTTCCCTCCCCCTCCTCCCCTTCCTCCCCCTCCTTCCTCCCCCCATCCTCCCCTTCCTCTCTCCCTACAAAATTAAAACAACGGGATAAGACGCACCACCACACAACCTTCACCACCACACAACCTTCACCACCACACAACCTTCACCACCACACAACCCTTCACCCAACCTTCACCACCACACAAACCTTCACCCACCACACAACCTTACCACCAGACAACCTTCACCACCACACAACCTTCACCACCAGACAACCTTCACCACCACACAACCTTCACCACCACACAACCTTCACCACCACACACAACCTTCACCACCACACCTTCACACCACACAACCTTCCACCATCAACCAGCACCATCAACCATCCACCACAACCACCACCACTACACCCAACCACCATCAACCACCACCAACACTACCACCCACCACCACCACACCACCACCAACACTACCACCCAACACCATCAACCACCACCATCAACCACCACCAGCACCACCCACCACCACCACCACACCACCACCATCAACCACCACCATCAACCACCACCAACTACCACCCACCACCACCACAACCACCACCAACACTACAACCCAGCACCACCATCAACCACCACCATCACCTACAGCGGCTATCGGAAAGTGACTCTATAAAATAATGTAAACTGTTGTGTCATTAACTGGTATTGGTGGGGTGAGGAAGGCCAGTGATGTCCTTTACCTTACACACCTGCACACACTTACACACCTACACACACTTACACACCTGCACACTTACACACCTACACACACTTACACACCTACACACACTTACACACCTGCACACACCTACACACACACACCTACACACACATGCACACACTTACACACCTACACACACACCTACACACTTCTTCATTGCTTCATCTTACCTGTTGTCATATCTTACTGTTATCACTTGTTTATTGCTTGTTATTCTTACCTCTTGTTATTTCTTGTTATCTGTTATATTTATATTGGTTATCTCTCTTTTATTATCTTGTGTTATCAGTTCTAGTTGCTTATTGTCTCTTCTTCCTTTATTCATTCGTTGTATACAAGTTATTGGATATCTTGACATAATCTCTCTCTCTCTCTCTCTCTCTCTCTCTCTCTCTCTACTCGCTTTATCCTTACTTCCCTTCTCCCTCCCCCCTCACACCTGGAGAGACACGAACACACCTGACTAATTAACCTCTTCCACAGACAAGACAACAACAACAACATAAATCCCCAAAATGGCGTCAGAATTTTACTGTGACTCTAACCTAACCTAACCTAACCTAACCTAACCTAACCTAACCTAACCTAACCTAATCTAATCTAACCTAACCTAACCTAACTTAATCTACCTAGTCTCTGAAAGATTAGTGAAAGTTTTCTTAATATAATATACTTTCTTTAACATGAAAATCCATAAAAATATCCATAAACATATATCTGATGTCCTAAAAGTTCTAAACGTTAATTAAGAAAAAGTCCTTTTTTTAATGATTGTCCTCCCCCCTCCCAAGCATTGTTCTCCCCATCCCCACCCCTCCTCTCTTCCCCTCCTCTCCCTCCTCCCTCTCCTCTCCCCTCCTCCCCCCCTCCCCCAAAAGGTGTACCTGGGCCACACAGTTTATATATATATTAAAAAAAGTATTATTTCGCCTCCGTGCGGTTTTTACATGTTTTATATCATGTGTAGTGAACTGAAACATTGAAAAGCTTAAACTATAAACCATTTTTTTTGTCTTTGTGTTTTCATGGTAGGTCACGATATATATATATATATATATATATATATATATATATATATATATATATATATATATATATATATATATATATATATATATATATATATATTTGTATTAGATCACCGTTATTTTTTTTATGAATTTACTGATTTCAGGTGGTTATATAATTCAGGTGTTTCAGTGGTTATATAAGTCTGGTGTTTCAGTGGTTATAGAAGTCAGGTGTTTCAAGGGTTGTATAGATCAGGTGTTTCAGGGGTTATATAAGTCGGGTGTTTCAATGGTTATAAGTAAGGTGTTTCAAGGGTTATATAAGTCAGGTGTTTCAATGGTTTATATAAGTCAGGTGTTTCAATGGTTATATAAGTCAGGTGTTTCAGGGGTTATATAAGTCAGGTGTTTCAAAGGTTATATAAGTGTGGTGTTTCAAAGGTTATATAAGTCAGGTGTTTGATGTAGGGATATTGTCATTGTGTTTGCCAGGTCCAGGTGTATTAGTGTCTTTGTTTTACGATATATAATGTTTAGTTTACGAACAGGTATAATTATTTAGTTTATCCAGCTAGTGGTATAATCGTGTGTGTGTGTGTGTGTGTGTGTGTGTGTGTGTGTGTGTGTGTGTGTGTGTGTGTGTGTGTGTGTGTGTGTTGTTGTTGTTGGAAAAATGTACAGAATATAACATGACGCAACCCAGCAGATGGTGTCAGGGAGGTGTAGGAAGGTGTCAGGGAGGTGTGAGGAGGTGTCAGGGAGGGTGTCAGGAAGGTGGCAGGGAGGGTGTCAGGAAGAGGTGTCAGGGAGGGTGTCAGGAGGGTGCAGGGAAGGTGTCAGGGGAAGTGTCAGGGGAGGTGTCAGGGAAGGTATCAGGGAAGGTGTCAGGGGAGGTGTCAGTGAAGGTGTCAGGGAGGGTGTAAGGGGAGGTGTCAGGGAAGGTGTCAGGGAAGGTGTAAGGGAGTGTCAAGGAAGATGCAAGGGAGAGGGTGTCAGGGGAAGTGTCAGGGGAGGTGTCAGGGAAGGTATCAGGGAAGGTGTCAGGTAAGGTCGTCCTCCAAGAGTCCTATTAACCAGAAGTCCTCCTCAAAAGTCCCATTGTCAGGTGGATGTCCCAAAAGGACCCACTTATTCTGAGAGACAAATAAGATGTCCTCAAGAATCATAATAAGTTAATGTCCTAGCTGTTAGAAACCCGGAAGATGTCCCCAGTGAGTTGAGAAACTAGGATCTTCTCCCAAGAGTCATTAAACCTGATCCTAGTGAATAGAAAGTGTGTGTGTGGATGTCCCAGAAGGCCAAATTACCCATCCTGCGAGATAGTAAACCCGGAAGATGTCCCAAACTTACTGAATGAGCGAAATACAAAGGCTAAATGTCCTGCCTTCCTTCCTTCCTTCCCTTCGTTCGTTCGTTCCTTCCTTCATTCCTTCCTTCCTTCCCTTCGTTCGTTCCTTCCTTCATTCCTTCCTTCCTTCCCCTCTGCAGTTGCTGTTCGAATCACCAGCAGGGTCGTTCACAGCCATTTTTACGTACGTTCAGGTCTATCTTCACCAGCAACTTACGAAGCTATCTGAACCCTGAGGCTTTCTTCTGAACTCTTAAAACTTACCTGAACCTCTCGGCTTTGTTCACTACCAGTCTATAACGAGGAAGAAATGCCATCAGTATAGAGGTCAAAGCCAGACCCGCCACGGGAATAATCCCCGACTTACAAGGTTATCGCCAAGTCGTAAAAGTAAGGGTAACCGTGAGGACAGACTCCGGTCACCCGCACTAAAGTTTTAACGGTGGTGGCTGGTCTCTTTTCCTTCAGATGTCACAGAGGGAAGGAGGATGGAAGGTGAGGAAGGATGGTAGGGAAAGGAGAGGGTGAGGAAAGGTGGGAGGGAGGAAGGTATAGGGAGGGAAGGTGAGAAGAGGTGAAGAGAGGAAGGAGGAGTGTGGGAGAGAGGAGGAAGGAAAAGGGTATTGGTGGGTGGGAAAGGGTGGGCGAGAGAGGAAAGCAGATGGGAGAAAGGAGGTTGGAGAAAGAAAGGGTGAGAGGGGTAATGGGAGGGTACGTGGAAGAGAGGGAGAATAATTTCATTCTCTGTTCATCTTCTTATTTTCTTATCTGTCAGCCTTTCAGTCTCTTTCTCCCTGTTCACCTGATGACATTGATTATACTAACATCTCTCTCTCTCTCTCTCTCTCTCTCTCTCTCTCTCTCTCTCTCTCTCTCTCCTACTTGGAACACAGGGGAGGATCTGTCAGCAGGGAGTGGCTATAATAGGCTGATATATTCGGCGGGTCTCTCAGTAGCCCTGCATTTGGCCAGCCTGGGCCACCCAAACACACGGTGCTTGGCCTCGGTGCGTCAGGTGCCTGGTGTGGGGAATGGAGGTGAGAGAGAGAGAGAGAGAGAGAGAGAGAGAGAGAGAGAGAGATTCACCACACAAAAAAAGACAAATTTACTAAACAAAAATAAAACACTGGATTAAAGAAGAAAAAACGTGGGGTGAAATATAGAATTGTAAGTCATAAGAAGAAAATGATAACGAACGAAGAATAACAATGGAAATGAAGATGGAAGTGATGGGAAAGTGGAGTAATTGGGGGAGAGGGATGACTGTGTGTGTGTGTGTGTGTGTGTGTGTGTGTGTGTGTACATTAGATACATTATACAGGCTCAGGACTATTGAATTCAGTCGGGGTATCAGCATTACTGCGCGCTCTCTCCTCTCTCTCTCTCTCTCTCTCTCTCTCTCTCTCTCTCTCATGTATTTTTTATCCTACTCTGTCCTTCCCTCTATTAGGTTATTGTGTTGTCTGTTATCATCACATCTCCTTAATTCTTTCTTCTTTCTCTTATCTCTACCTATCCCTTGTATATCTCTACTACTATCTCCATCTATTTACTATCTCAAAGTCTATCCACTACATCCATAATGAGTTCTCAAGACGGGAGTGTCGGAAGGTAGGAGACAGTGTGACCTAACTTTCAGCGGTGGCACAGGAAGAGGGTGACCTTTGTTACCTCATTGTGGCACCCAGTTGTTTGGTTCTACTCGTCTTAACCCTTTCATTTTGTTCCTGTCAATGAGGGGGGGTTGGGGGCGAGACGTCATCTTATACTTCAATTGCAATGAGTTTCCTGTTTCGACAAGAACAATTGAATATTGACTCTCTCACATACCTGCCTGCCACACACACACAGTGCATCATGGGCCATTGTTCACCTCGCCCGCCCACCCGCACGCCCTCAAGCACCTACAATACACTCGCTCAGCACTAATGAGAGTTCACCTTCCCACGAACCTACACCTAAACGTCTCCTCATCCTCTTACACACAACCAGAGTGGAAAAGACTATTTGTATTCACCTGGCCGACGTTCATTGTCACTCACTTTCACCCTTGTGTCTCAGACTATACTTGGTTGTGTTTATTAGACCATCTCACCTTCACTGTGTCGTAAGTTTATCACGATACAGAATCATTGTCACTCATACTAAAACTTCTATCATTTTTTTAACGTATATCGCCAAATAGTTAAGTATAATGTTTCATGTATCGTCTCGTTAATGTCGTCTTGATCATTACGTCTATATCTCTATCAATCCTTAACTCTTTCATAACTGTTCTCATCTGTAGAGTCAAAAACGTTTCTTTCATCCCTCACTTGTTTTTTCTCGGCGCAAGTGTCTGGTTTGTTTACGCTGTCCATCGTTTGTTGACAACCCACTTCCTCCCGTAATCAGTGTTTGTCACCGGAGGAAGAATTTGACCCTCCTCTCGTGACTGAAGGTTGAAGAATGTGATGATACAACCCTGGCGAGAGGCGAATCACGAGCAGGAAAGATAATGAGAAAAAAATAACATTAATATTAGCAATAAAAACCTAAGGGTGGTGACGACAGATGAGAAGGTTAAGTACTAAATAAATGAGGAAACTTTAGGTGTGTCAGGAGGATGTGTGAGTGAGTGACCCATCCATGGAGCTTGATACTGACAGAAGAGTGAAGTGAGGAAGAGCTTGTTGGACCTTGAGTGGAGGAAATTAATCCTTGTTCTTTGAGATAGAGAAGTGCGTGCGTGCGTGCGTGCGTGCGTGCGTGAGTGTGTGTTTTTTCTATCGTCCAGGAGATTAAGAGACAGACAGACCTCTTGTACCACGACTGCGATAACTGAACATATTACAGTGCACACGACAACAAGAGCCTACACGCGATAACAAGAACCTACAAAGCAACAAGAGCCTACACGCTCAAGAGCCTACACACGACACCAAGAGCCTACACGCGACAAGAAAAGTGTGCTGAAGGAAGAACTACTTAATGCAAACTCTTACCAACATGAATCTGAGTTGATTCATTAAGGGAATCACTTTTACGTTAAGTTACCGTTTCATGGGTGCGGTGGCTGATTGGATACAGCACTCACCTCCTGTCCTAAGGGTCGCTGGTTCGATCCTGGGGCATTTTCAGTCCACGGGTAAGGTACCTAACTTTACTTATGGGGAAAATGAAGGCAGTAGTCTACAGTATGCTGCATCCACATTGCCCGTAACTGTGGATTCATTTTACTTTTTTATCGTTCATGAACAAATATTAAAAGCAATATGTTACATTTTCCGAATTTTGTGTCGACGACTATAGTGATGTTCCTCAACTGGCGTGACAGACAGAGTTACGTGTTTGACCAAACTCACATTAACAACTCACACACACAAAAAAATTCCTGACAAATTTACATACTCGCGCGAATTCACTTTCATTTAGGTTACCTTTAATTACCTGAAGGCCACGAAATAAGCCATAAGCCCTGCGGGTATTTTTTTTTTTTTAATGAACTTGTGAAATTTGACCACAGTAGTAATGCCACGCTTATACTGATGTGGTGTGGAGGCAGGAGGAGGAGTGGGGAGAAGAGGAAGGGGAAAGACATAGGGAGGAGGAAGGAGATGGAGGTAAAAATCGAGACGGAGAAAAATATTACCACACACACACACAAACACACACACACACACACACACACACACACACACATCTTAGGTTGTACTGTGATCTCGTGACCTTAATTTGTTGTGTTTACATTTAATTCATCTGAAGAGAAACAAATTGCTTACTGTCTCTGTGATAAATTTATGCAAAGTTAAATGTTCTCTAACTAACCCGGAAATATAAGGCATTTACGTATTATGATCGAGTCTTTTTGTTTTGTAGGAGGTGTTTGTCTGTCTGTCTGTCAATTTATCTTTTCATAAACTAATGTCTCCAATTTTCATCTAATAATTCCCAAATTTTCACAGCTGGACGTCGATGAAGGTCACCCCACGCTATGAAATATCCGGTATTGGTAAGAATGACTGTTTATCTAATTGTTTCTCACCCTATTCGTCTTCTTATTTATAGTCCTGTCGTTTATTCTCCGTTTTCTAATTGTCTTCCCATTTGTCTCTTGTTTCCCTTTACCCCCTGCAGTCAATTAGCTTCCCGCTCCTTGCCCCCTCCTCCTCCACCTCCTTCCCCTCCTTCCCTCCTACCCTCCCTTGATAGTTTGTTTGTCTTGCCATCTGTCCATATTTGCTCATTCACTGGGGAGTTGTGTGTACGTGGGTGTCTCTTATTTGATAAGTATCTGGCGTCTGGTCTATCGACGACGTCCTTCACTCACTCTCGCCTGATAACGACCCGCGCTGGTGACCACAAATGCTGGCCTCCTCCCCCTTCCCTTCTCCCCTCCCCCTCCCCCCTCCCTCCCCCCTCCCCCCTCCCCTCTTCACAGTCACACAGCTTCTCGTGGTCTTGTTTACAAACATAATGTGTCTTCTGGCGCCCAATTAAAGTCTTAGGACCTCTGCCGCTGTAACCCTGTACGGTATTAGTTTGTTTACTGCACGTATGTTGTCGTAATACACTGCGGGTCAGTATAAGATTCTACCAGTTTAATATAAATAGGAAACATTTTAAGGATGCAGATTCATTTGTAATTACCTAAATATACATAAATAACAAGACTTAAATTTCTTAATCTATAATAAAAGATTATTAATTAGTATTTGACGCAATTTATGCCTTCACAAAAATAATTAATTTGTTTAATCTTCCTTTATTAACATAAACAATGTTAATCAGGACTAAAACTAACAAGTGTCAGCGTAAATTCAAGGAGATAGTATCATGAATTTACCCCATCACTTTATTCACTACCTGAGTATAATGACACACGCCCGCACCTTACCAACACACCACAGGATGAGTGTGTTCATGTTAGTGCACCATACAGTGTCTAGATTCTAATTCCCTTTATTATGATATAGGCTTTACATACTGAACCCCTTAACACAATATTTATGATACAGTGTATAGGTTCTAATCCCTTTACCCTATAAGGTACAGTGTATAGAACCTAAACCCCCCTTTTACACAATATTTAAAGCATCTAATTCCCTACCCATCCATTCACGTTATCGGGCACTTAGCTCTTCCCCTCCATTTAGAGCACTCGACAATAAAGTACAATTTACGACGGTGATGCGACAAACCTCCATAATAACTTAATCTTTGAGAGTCCCCCCTCTCTTTGCCATGATAAACTTCATCACAATTCATGCATGCCTCATGGCCACCACTTTACATGGCTGATTCAGAAGAGCATCTATCATATGATGCAGCCATGACTCTTGCTCTT
>NW_024718545.1:1698915-1782847 GCF_018991925.1 Homarus americanus
CCCTTCGTCTTCTTCCTCTTCCTTCTCTTTATCCTTTCCACGTCTTTAGTAGGTTTTATCTCTCTTCTTCAACCCTCCCTTCCTTCTCCTCTTCCTCCTCCTCTTAATCATCACATTTCATTGGACTCTCTCTCTCTCTCTCTCTCTCTCTCTCTCTCTCTCTCTCTCTCTCTCTCTCCCTTCCTTCCTTTGTTTACTATTTTATCACTCTCCTTCCTCCCTCCTTCACCCTTCTTTCTTCTCCTTCCGTTTATTTACTAACAATCTCGCATTTCTCTCTCTCTCCTCCTCCTCCTCCTCCTCCTCCTCCTCCTCCTCCTCCTCCTCCTCTCCTCCTCCTCCTCCTCCTCCTCCTCCTCCTCCTCCTCCCCTCCTCCTCCTCCTCCTCCTCCCTCCTCCTCCTCCTCCTCCTCCTCCTCTCTTTTTTTTTTTTTTTTTTTCCTCCTCCCCCTCCTCCTCCTCCTCCTCCTCCTCCTCCCTCCTCCTCCTCCTCCTCCTCCTCCTCCTCCTCCTCCTCCTCCTCCTCCTCCTCCTCCTCCTCCTCCATAGTAGATATTATTTGTTTATTATTTTTTGCCTCAAGGTGGATTTTTATGTACGTTCCATCACACACACACACACACACACACACACACACACACACACACACACACACACACACAACACACACACACACACACACACACATTAATTATAATTTCTCCGCATATTTTATTTCTAGACACATTAAAATGGTTCTCTTATATTGACTTCCCTCAACAAATATTCTACCTCAATGTTAATGAAATTGTACAAGTTTCTTCCCGGCGTTTTTGTACCCAACCACCTCCCTTTTCCCTCCCCTCCTCCTTCCTCCCCCTTCCCCTTTCCTCTCCCCTTTTCAACCCGAATAAAATGAAGAAATCTTAATTAAGTAAACTCACTGCTGGTTTCTCCCTACAACACAAGTGTGGGGAGCAAATTTCTCGTCTAAACTAGGACCAAGTTGTATTTTTCCCTAGGAATTTGTTTTCTTCTCTACATCGGTGGTCTCTCTCTCTCTCTCTCTCTCTCTCTCTCTCTCTCTCTCTCTCTCTCTCTCGTCTTCTGGCACAACACAGCTGATGGGTGACCGCACAGCTGTTCCCGAAATGATTTATTGGGCAGTGAGCCACCCCACGTCACGCTCTGACCCCACTTGACCTCGCATGACCCCTTGCTACCGACGCCTCCTGAACCTACTGCTCCTAATTACTACCACCTACCTATAACCACTTACCTACTAGCTGCCACTTACCTACACTTACCTACCAACTACCTACATTAAGCTACCACCACTTACCTACCATCATCTACCTACCACCATTTACTTATCTTCACCCACCTACCATCACCTATTTGACACGACTCACCTACCACCATCTATCTGTGTGTGTGTGTGTGTGTGTGTGTGTGTGTGTAATTCACGTCGTCTATAAACTTAAAATTTTCTTCGCTGGCTGACCGGCAAGAGGCTTCCGAGCTCCTTCCCTTCTTCTTCACCCTCCCTCCTCCATTCCTTCTCTCCACCTTCCCTCCTCCATTTTCTTCCCACCCTCCTTCCTTCCCTCTATCTCTCCACCCTCCCACCTTCCCACTTTTCCTCACCTTCCCTCCATCCTCTCCACTCTCCATTTTCCTCGTGTATCTTGGCCTCTCTTACCGACCTTCTCCTTTACATTATATAAAAGAAAAAGTAACATTCTTCTCTCCTTTAACGAAATGCCTTTGGGAGAGCCATTTTGCATTCTTCACGCTCACTCTTGTGTTAAATGCAAAGTCTTTGATTTTTGTGAGATGTTATCGGGTTTTCCCTCCTTGCTCACATCAAAGGTTTTGTGTGTGTGTGTGTGTGTGTGTGCGCGCTCCCAGCGTTACCCCACTTACTGTATATCTACCCCAATCAACCCTAGACAGAAAACGATGCACCTGGGACCTAATCACACAATTCTAACTCCACAACCGCACATTCCAACCCTAATCATTGTACATGGAACACACACACACACACACCAGACAGTACACGACCAACACCTGACGAAGCTTAAAGACACCCCCTGGCCGTAGTGTATATGGCGGTGCTGTGTTTCCCGGCGTGATGCACCTCCAGGCTGGCAGGTTCACCTCGGAGGTGTCGCCGCCAGGCTTGACACCTCATCACCTGCGTTGTTGCAGAGCCCAGGAAGCACAACACTGGCGGGGGAGAGAGGGAAGGAAGGAAGGAAGGAAGGAAGGAAGGAGGGAGGGTGGGGGGACCGAGGGTAGAGGGAGGGACAGAGGAAGGATAGAGAGAGGGAGGGTGAGACAGAAAGAGGATAGAATGATAGAGGGAGGAAGGATAGAGGGAAGGAGGGTGGAGGGAGAGAGAACGTTCGACCCCAGCTGCCAAGGTGGAGTAGTTGTCGCAGGATATACTCCCCCGTATTTTCAGAACTTTGTGTTGGTGTGAGTTTATGGTACAACAAGTTCCTCTTATGTTGTGAGGACATAACACAACAGGCTCCTCTCGTGTTGTAAGGACATAACACAGGCTCTCGTTGTAAGGACATAACACAACAGGGCTCTCGTGTTGTGACTCACCACGATCAAAAGCTGCACTAGTAGGATGAACACACACTCCTCTACCTCGAAAAATTCCGCAGAGAGAGAGAGAGAGAGCGAGAGAGAGAGAGAGAGAGAGAGAGAGAGAGAGAGAGAGAAAGAAAGAGAGAGAGAGGCTCCGAGGTAACCAGACCCCTCCACTGCTGTAAGAGAACGACACTCAGACTTAGGTAAGATCCTTGTCAACATTGATGGTTTTTGTGTCCGTTTTCTTAACTCCTGTTGAATAAGGATGTAAACATAATATCTCCCTTTGATGATGCTGAGCTTTAGTTGTTGTTGTGCTGTGTACCTCTTGGGTCTGTACCGTATGTTTACCCCTGTGTCTGTACCGATGTTTACCCCTGTATCTATACCGTCTGTTAACCCCTGTATCTGTACCGTCTGTTAACCCCTGTATCTGTACCGTCTGTTTACCCCTGTATCTGTACCGTACGTTTACCCCTGTGTCTGTACCGTCTGTTAACCCCTGTGTCTGTACCGGGGTACGTTTACCCCTGTGTCTGTACCGTCTGTTTAACCCCTCAGGTCTGTACCGTCTGTTTACCCCTGTGTCTGTACCGTACGTTTACCCCTGTGTCTGTACCGTCTGTTAACCCCTGTGTCTGTACCGTCTGTTTAACCCCTGTATCTGTACCGTCTGTTTAACCCCTGTGTCTGTACCGTCTGTTTACCCCCTGTGTCTGTACCGTCTGTTTAACCCCCTGTGTCTGTACCGTCTGTTTACCCATCAAGTTAAGGGCAGGGTGGATATAGTATACTGTACTGAATACTAAACAGTGTAGCCTTGACCGTCCTTACTCCCCCAAAGCTGTGGAGTGAGATGCTTTGGCTGTACTCTGTTTTGTGAATCAATGACTGGTGCATGGTAGTGGTAGGTAGTGGTAGGTAGTGGTAGGTTGGTAGTGGCAGGTGGTGGCAGATGATGTTAGGTAGGAAGTGAATGCTGGTGGTATAGGATGTGGTAGGTCGTGGTTGGTGATGTTAGGTGGTGGTTGATGTTGGTTGGTGGTGGTGGTTGGTAGTGGTTGGTGGTGGTAGGTGATGGTAGGTGCAGGCTGTCAGTACTATAGGAGAGAATGCTGATCATAGTTTGCAAATGCTCATCGGTGATAGAGATTTGGTCGATGAAAAAAAAAAGATAGTAGATGGTCGATGGTGATAGTATTTGTCGATGGTGATAGTAGATTTGTCGATGCAGATAGTAGACGGTCGATGGTGATAGTAGATTTGTCGATGGTGATAGTAGACGGTCGATGGCAATAATAGATTTGGTCGATGGTGATATAGACGGTCGATGGTGATAGTAGACGGTCGATGGTGATAGTAGACGGTCGATGGTGATAGTAGACGGTCGATGGTGATAGTAGACGGTCGATGGTGATAGTAGACGGTCGATGGTGATAGTAGACGGTCGATGGTGATAGTAGACGGTCGATGGTGATAGTAGACGGTCGATGGTGATAGTAGACGGTCGATGGTGATAGTAGACGGTCGATGGTGATAGTAGACGGTCGATGGTGATAGTAGACGGTCGATGGTGATAGTAGACGATCGATGATGATAGTAGACAGTCGATGGTGATAGTAGACGGTCGATGGTGATAGTAGACGGTCGATGGTGATAGTAGACGGTCGGTCGATCGATGATGATAGTAGACGGTCGATGGTGATAGTAGACGGTCGATGGTGATAGTAGACGGTCGATGGTGATAGTAGACGGTCGATGGCGATAGTAGATTTGGTCGATGGTGATAGTAGACGGTCGATGATAGTAGACGGTCGATGGTGATAGTAGACGGTTGATGGTGATAGTAGACGGTCGATGGTGATAGTAGACGGTCGATGGTGATAGTAGACGGTCGATGGTGATATAGACGGTCGATGGTGATAGTAGACGGTCGATGGTGATAGTAGACGGTCGTTGGTGATAGTAGACGGTCGATGGTGATAGTAGACGGTCGATGGTGATAAACTGTATATAGACAGACAATTAGATTCGTGACTACTAAAGGAACATAGAGGCAATTTCACCCCTCCATTACCGGCAACACACGTAGGCAGCTGACCACCTCCCTAGGGGGTCTGGTCGCTCAGGACCTCAGCCGGCCACACCGTGTAGAAGCGCTCTGCCACACCCTGTACTGTGGGTCCTGATATTGTGTGGATGTTGGATGATTCTGGATGATTCCGGGATGATTCTAAGGTGATATTGGATGATAGGATTAATTATAGGGTGATATTGGATGGTATAATATGGTTCTAGAATGATATATTGGATGATAGTAGGGAGGGGCGTGATAGAAGAGGGTGGCAGGGCGTGATAGAAGAGGGTGGCAGGGTATGATTGAAGGGGTTAGTGCCAGGGTATGATTGAAGGGGTTAGTGCCAGGGTATGATTGAAGGGGTTAGTGGCAGGGTATGATTGAAGGGGTTAGTGGCAGGGTATGATTGAAGGGGTTAGTGGCAGGGTATGATTGAAGGGGTTAGTGGCAGGGTATGATTAATAACTATAGTAAGAATAATTATTTTAGGTAGAATTATACAAGGAGTTAATACTGTAATAACTATTGATAACAACTAATGCCTGTCTACATAATTTTCACACTACATGTACTGTAACTTGACTACATAATATACACAGAACATTTACCTTCACTACATAACTTATACATGAACCTTTACTACATGACATACAGATTATATGTCAGCAAGGGAAGGTGCATTTGCCCGCTGTCAGCAAGGGGGCGGGTGCATTTGCCAGCTGTCAGCAAGAGGGGGGTGCATTTGCCCGCTGTCAGCAAGGGAAGATACATTTACCAGTTGTCAGCATATTTGATTTCGACTAACTGCAAACTGAATTATTATTATTATTAATTTCATCGTTCTTAATTTATTATTACTGTTATTATTTTATTATTCTTTCCACCACTACCATCATTAACACACACACACGCGCGCACACACACACACACACACACACACACACACACACACACACACACACACACACGTCTCACTTCAACAAAAATGATAATTAGTAATGACTTTTTGTCTTCCTCGTAATTCCCAATTTATCATTTTTTTACTTTCTTCGCGTTATTTGCCGGAGTCTGAAACATTCATTCGTCTGCCAAATGTGTTGCTAATTATCTATTTATTCACTTGTCTGTCTATTCATTATCTGTGTATCTGTTTATTCATCTGTTTATGTTTATTTCATTATATTTTGGTTGAATGTTTAATAACTCTGTTGGTTTTTGTTAATCTTTGCATTAATTTATTTTATTCGGAGTAAATTTTCTCTTTGTAAATTTATTCAAGAATTAACTCATTCTCTGAAATTTACTCACTGAAGTTTGAAACGTTTACTCGTATTTAAACAAAGAGCAGCGTATTTATTGTGAAATATTAAAAAAAAAAATACGACTCATTTACACGTCTAATTTATTCTGTGTCGATAAAAATGTTCACGTCTGATTTATTCTGTGTCGATAAATTACAGTTTGTTTTCTCTGATGGTCGGGTCACTCATGTTTAAGCAAGCCATTACACACACAACTGCACTACACTCGAGGAAGGTCACTATTTTTATGTTACAGTCTTGAACTTTGAACTTTTGACCTATAAAAGACATCGGCTCTAAGTTTGTTGTTGAACTGTAAGTGGATGACCTGAGGATTAGACACCCCATTTTAGTTCACCTGAAGATTAGACATCAAGCTTATTTCACCTGAGGATTAGACACCCAAGCTTACTGTAGTTCACCTGAGGATTAGACATCAGGCTTAGTTCACCTGAAGATTAGACACCACAGCTTAGTTCACCTGAAGATTAACAAACCTAACGTTACCTGGAGGGGATTAAGTTAGGTTAGGTTAGGTTAGTTAATTTATCTTCAGGTGAACTAAGCTGTGGTGTCTAATCTTCAGGTGAACTAAGCTGTGGTGTCTAATCTTCAGGTGAACTAAGCTGTGGTGTCTAATCTTCAGGTGTGTGTTTCCTCTATTTTTTGGTCCCTTGTTTTACCTTCTTGACTTCCTCCCCTTCTATCTTTCATCCTACCTCCTCCTTCTTCCCTCCTTCCTCTCTTCCTCCTTCTCCTCGTCCTCCTCCATTCCCACTCCTCACTTCCCCTCCATCCATCCTTCAACCTTGTCAATCCTCCTCCTTCACCACACACACGAGAGCCGTACGACCAGATATTGGAAGCTCTATGTCTCGCCCAAACATCTTTTTATGTTGGTTGACTAATATACTTTTTAGCTATCGTGATGGAGGCTCCTTCTAGGGTGGCCTTTTCCCTCCTGGTGGGGTAATGGGTGGAGATTGTATTTTGAGTATGGTGGACCGGGTGGGGTTTTTTTGTGTGGGGGGAGAGGGTTGGGAGGGGGGGGGAGTCGTGTTGTGTATGGCAGGGACTTGGGTTTTTTTGTGTTCCTTAAATATAATAGAGAATTTAGGTTTTGTGTTACTTAAATATGATAAGGTGGTGGGGGCTTGTGTTCCCTTTTATATACACAATACACAAAACTGACTCGTGCTTTTCTGTCCGTTAATAATCTTATATTCTCTTATTTCATGTTTCATTGTGTGTGTGTGTGTGTGTTATTCTTATGAACGTTTTTTCCTTTTCTTTCGTGTAGTTTTGTTCTCTGCATGTCTCAGCGTCTGGTTCAGGAACATTAGACCCCCAGCTTATTTCACCTGAAGATTAACCACTCTAACGCTAACACAATTTAATTTGACCTAACGTAACATTTAACCTAAATTAACCTAACCTCCCCAGGTAGAACAAGGGTGGTTAATCATCAGGTGAAATAAGCTGTAGGAGCTAATCTTCAGTTGATCCAAGTAAGATTTTTAAGGTGAATCACTACTGATTCCCATCGTGGTGATATCAGCTAATCTAACTGCTAATTTCTTACGATAAATTCACCCCAAATTACCATATCTCTCAAGTGAATTACTCCTAATATCACAATGTGGGGATCTGATCTGGCCAAAGGACCTATTTTATATTCAAGATTCCAAACAAATTAGCTTTTTTTTTATAAGGCGAATCACGACCAATTCCCTCAACGTGGTGATCTGAGTAGCGGTGGGTACAGTGTGTAAGAGGAGCTGTCTGGCGGAGGCTCGGGTGACGATGGGGGCGCCCGTATGGTGTGCCCTGGAGGAGGTGCTCACACAATAGGAAAGCCATCAGCGGAGGTATTGAGAAACGTAGGCACGGCGCGGGTGTCTCTCTTCTCTGTCCGTTCGTTGTGGCTGTCAGTGTGAGGATGTTGTGAAAGTGTTGTAGAGGGTGTTGTAGGTGTGTGGATGTGTTAGGTGTTGTGTGGATGTTGTGAGGATTTTGTAAAAGCAGTAAGGATGTTTTGGTGATGTAAATATCTCTCTCTCTCTCACATCCTCAGGAAAAATTAAGAGTAACAGGAACACGAATGAAGACCAACCCTCACAATTTTTTCCCTACCTACTTCCCCCCTTCCCTTCTCTTCCCATTATCCACCACCTCCTCCTTTCTCCTAATCCACCTTCCCCCCTCCACCTCCCCCTCCAACATCCCCTTATCCACCTCCACCCTCTCTCCTAATCCACCTCCCCCTCCATCTCCCCCTAATCCTTCTCCCTACCTAACCACCCATTCCCCTCCTCCCTCCTCACCCTCCTGGTCGGTCATTACGAAGAAACTGAGGAACTTGGGTAGTTAGTGTCAATTTCTTGGCAAGTTCCGGTGGTGATGGGCTGTTATCTCAGCTGCTTGTCTGACTCACCCACACTGCCTCTGACGGAGCTACCTCGCCCACTGCCTCTTTCTCATTATTCCTTCATCTCTGTGTCGCTGATGTTAATGTGACTTATGGTGTCTTTTTCTGTGTTTTCCTGTTATAGTGTTTTGTTTGTTTCGTGTTCCTGTGTATTTGTTCTTCATGTTTTTCTTGTGTGTGTTTTTTCCCGTATGTTATTTGTTCATTTGTTGGTACACCTCAAAAGTCATGAATTCTACGTTAGATTTCTTGGACTTTATAAATTTGGGGATCCGTAGTTTATTTTATCTTGTGATTAGGTTAGCTTAGCTAAGGTCAGATTAGGTTATCTTAGGTTAAGTTAGATTAAATTATGTTGAATTAGGTTAGATTAGGTTAGGGTTAAGGTGTTTAATCATCAGGTAATCCGATTTCTTCTTTTAATTAACGGGAATATTAAAACACGTCTATTGGACTGCCTTCATGACCAAAATGGCACCGGTATATCGCAGAGACTCTACCTTAACGAGACGAGACCTTATTATCCTTGTTTGAGTCGTGGGGGGGGATCTGCTATAGGGATCACTGGCAATCCACTTCCCTTCCCCACCCCCTTCCCCCTTGTCTCCTTCTTCCCCTCTTTTATTTCCCCCTTTTCCCACTCCCTACTCCCCCTTCCCTTCCCCTTCCGCCTCTACTTTCACTCCTCGACCTTCTTCCTCTCCCTCTGCCACTCTTCCCCTTCCTCCCTCCCCGTTCCCTCTTCCCTCTTTTTCCCCTCATTCCTCAACTCTCCTGTGCCCTCGTCAGTGTCGCCGGCGGTACTGGCCAACCCCACAACCACGCGTCTTCCCCTCTCACCCTCCTCCCTCCGTCATTCCTCTTGTGGTGGACCGCCTTGTTTGTTTACAGACGTGTGTGTGTGTGTGTGTGTGTGTGTGTGTGTGTGTGTGTGTGTGTGTGTCGGACCTTCGTTTTTGTCTTTATTGGGAATAAATTGGTACTTTCCTTAATATTATCTCTCTCTCTTTCCCTCTCTCTCTCTCTCTCTCTCTCTCTCTCTCTCTCTCTCTCTCTCTCTCTCTCTCTCTCTCTCTGTGTCGCGTCTCGTGGTTGAGGGTAGCCGGGGGGCAGGTACCTACTAACTCATTATTTTGTAATGAGTCTGTGTTCATTGTTCCCACACATACATACATACATACAAACATACATACATACATACATAAAATGTACATATAAAGAAGAGAAATGATTGAAAGAGATAACTACATCGGCCATAAACACACCTGTACGATGCTATCTTAATGAGGTCACTTTATGAGACTCACCTGTGGAAGAAGTTAGATACAGTAGGTGAGCTTCGCGTGTCACCGTTCACAGCTGTTGGTCGTCATTCACCTGTTGATACTCTCACCTCACCACTCACCCCACCACCACCACTCACCCCCACCATCACTCACCCCACCATCCACCTCCTTACCCCACCACCACACCATTCACCCACCACACACCCTCCCCACCACCACACCCTCACCCCCACCATGCACTCCTCACACCACACACCCTCACATCACCACCTCACCTCACCCCCACCACCTCACCGATCACCCCACCACCACCATTCACCCCCACCACCTCATCCCCCACCTCACCTCACACACCACCTCACCCATTCACCCCTACCACCACACTGTTGCCTCCCCACCACACCTCATCCCCACCTCACCTCACCCCACCACACCACCATTCCTCCACCCCACCTCCTCACCCCCCACCACCTCACCCCTCACCCCCACCACCTCACCATTCACCTCCACACCACCTCCTCACCCCCACCACCACCCCTCACCCCCCACCACCTCACCCCTCACCCCCACCACCACCTCACCATTCACCTCCACCACCACACTCCTCACCCCACACCACACCTCACCCCACCACCACACCCCTCACACCCCTACTTGTAGTTTCTCCGTTCCTTCACCACGTACTCTACTTATCTCTACTCACCCTCACCTCCCGGCCTCACTCCTCCTCATTACCTCCCCTCCCTGCCCTCCCCGCCCCCCCAAACGAGGTGTGGCACCCAGACCTCACGCCACATGGTCCTTCATCCATTAAGTGAGAGAATGTACCCGACCAGCTGTTGAACCCCTCCCCTACCCCAGCTCCTCTCCCCACACAACCCCACACCTACCTCCCTCACCCACCTCCACCACCATAGCCATACACCCCTATACACCTACCTTCACCCTCAACTGTACACACTTCTATACCTCTCCGCCCCTATTCACCTCTCCTCCACCCCTATGCACCTCCTCCATACACCTCCCTCAACCTCCTCCATACACCTCGTCCTTGTAACTCTATGACAAGTATACAGCCTCACGTAAAGACTTAATACAGCGGTGTATAAATGCGCTTAATGTATTTCGTTGAAGACAAGTCGCTCTCAGACACGCGACCATTAGTAGTGTCTTGAAACGCTATATAGCTCTTCCTTCCCCTTGTCTCTCTCCCCTTCCTTCCTCTATCCGTCTCTCCCTCCCTCCCTCCCCTCCCCTTCCTTTCTTTCTTTTTCCTATCACCATCTCTCCACCCTCCAGCCTCCTTCCTTCCTTCCTTCCTTCCTTCCTTCCTTAACCTCTCTAAACATATATGGGGAAGAGGTACGAAAACTAATCTCCCCATTCTCGTTCTTACTTGGGGAGGATAAGAAATAATCTCCCCGTTCTCTCTACCCAAACAACGGGCGTCGTAAAGTGAAGATTAACACAGCGTAACACAGTACTTCGTGGCTTACTTAGCTCACTTCTCTGGTGACCCTCTGCCTCCTGTACCTTAAAGACCAACGCCAGCACAGGCACACAACTGCGCCTGGCTCCCTTCTTGACATTCCATTCCTCCGCCCTGAAATGTCATTGTTGTGAAGTTAACGCCAGACAAATGTTCGCGTGTCTTTTGCCTGTGGTGGCGTTTAAGGAAAGGTTTGTCTTTCCCCTTTTAAGAACGGGAGGAAGGACACCATTGGTATGTTAGATGTTAGTTACTACTTTACCTACTTCCTCCCTCCTCTCTCATCTTCTCTCCCTCCACCCCTTCTTCCCTCTTCCTCCTCCACCTCCTCCTTTTCCTAACCCCCTTCTCACCTCACCCCCTACCCTTCATATATCATCATCGTAACGCTATAGTTAAAAAGCTGAGGATTCACATAAGCTATAAGACGTGAAGCCCCAATAACCTAACCTAACCTCTCCCAGATAGCATGAGTTGAAATTGAAATTGAAACAGCTTATTTAGCCAGAAAAACACAGATACACAGTGGATAATAATAACAATATTAACATGGCTGAGCCAGTTGAGGACCTGAGCTCTCTTTGAGTAAACTTCAGGGAATCAGCTCTCATAATACAGTGGTCAAAAGAAGAGATCTACCCTGTATGTCGTAGGTTTAAGCTTATATATATATATAAATTATTTCCGTATCCGATGTGAATTTATTCCTAAGCAGATTACGCTGGCCGAGGGTGGCATTACATCAGCTTACTCTCACTGTGCCTCAAAGTTTAATGGGAAATATATTTTTGTATGAGTGAGAATAATGAACAAGATATTATATGACGTTGATTTACTGTGACAGATATTTAGTTTGTAATATAACTCTTAAGTCATTATTAATCTGTGTGTGGTGTGGAGTGTGGTGTGGTGTGGTGTGGTGTGTGTGTGTGTGTGTGTGTGTGTGTGTGTGTGTGTGTGTGTGTGTGTGTGTGTGTGTGTGTGTGTGTGTGTGTGTGTGTGTGTGTGTGTGTGTATTGTTACTTTCCACAGTTTTGAAGATATACAGCTAAAATTTGGTGTTATAGGAATCGATTATGTACTAATCTACCGTCCCTTTTTCTACCGTTCTTAAAATAGTCCACTTTCCTCCGGTCAAACCCCCACAAACACACATACATAAATTCTCGTGTGAAAAAAATGGAAATTATTCCCTCCAACATTTCCCCTTCACCCGAAAACACTGTCCTAAATTTGGTGTAGTTACTGTTGCTGCTGCCAAAAGACAAACAGACAGACAGATGGATGGACAGACAGACAGACAGACACACACACCCACCTGATTTGCATGTAGGTCGGGCGAGGTCGGCTATAAACTAGTTAGGCTTCATTAGTCGTGTGTGTGGAGGGTGGTTGGGAGAGGGGGGGGCGGTGAGGTCAAATTACCCAATAGCCTCTGTGCCCTTGGTCGCCCCTGTGTCAATACTCTACTGGCCTCTGATGATCTGACCCTGCAAGATGCCTCATAGAAGGATGTGGTCATTTAGTCTCTCTGTCTGTCTCTCTGTCTGTCTCTCTGTCTGTCTCTTTGTCTCTCTCTGTGTTCGGTGTGGAGAATATTTCTCATTAGTGTCCGTCCTTTTAAAGTTAGAAGTTTGTCTCTATCTTTCTCTCTCTGTCAAGAAGTTTAGTTTGAAGAATCTCTCAAGGGTATGATCTAAGAGCTCTAAGTTTGTCACACACACACACACACACACACACACACACACACACACACACACAAGGGCGGCCACGTCGACTAAAGTTAATTTGGTTTAATTTGATATCGGGGCGCCTCTCACAGTTAACACCACCTGTGGACAACTGAGTCACTCTATTGGTGTACACGAGTCGCTGTTTGTATTGGTGTACACGAGTCGCTGTTTGTATTGGTGTACACGAGACGCTGTTTGTATTGGTGTACACGAGTCGCTGTTTGTATTGGTGTACACGAGTCGCTGTTTGTATTGGTGTACACGAGTCGCTGTTTGTATTGGTGTACACGAGTCGCTGTTTGTATTGGTGTACACGAGTCGCTGTTTGTATTGGTGCACACGAGTTGCTGTTTGTATTGGTGTACACGAGTCGCTGTTTGTATTGGTGTACACGAGACGCTGTTTGTATTGGTGTACACGAGTCGCTGTTTGTATTGGTGTACACGAGATGCTGTTTGTATTGGTGTACACGAGTCGCTGTTTGTATTGGTGTACATGTGAGTGTCTATTTCTCCTGCCCTGTATTCCAACACTCTGTCTATACCGGCACTGTCTATATTCATTGTTTGTATACCTGCATTGTTTATGTACTGTAAACATGCTAAACCCTTGTGAATTCTCTTGATGATTTTACTGAACATCTATCTATCTATCTATCTATCTATCTATCTATCTATCTATCTATCTATCTATCTATCTATCTATCTATCTATCTATCTGTCTGTCTGTCTGTCTGTCAAAAAAAGCAAGACGAAATCAGGTGTTTGTGTGATTTACTTTAACGTAAAAAAGACCAAGGTAGGGAGGAAAAAAGTACGAAGAATGGGAAAAAAAGAAGAAACAAAAATATAGAAGGAAAAAAGTAACAACGGAAAAAAAAGAGCGAAGTAGGAAATAAAAGAGTTAAGAAGGAATGGAAAAAAGAGTGAAAGAAGTAGGGAATAAAAAAAGTTAGGAAGGGAAAAAAGAGCAATGGATGAAGAAAAAAACAGAAGCTATATAAGGGGAAAAAACTTAATTTCCCGAGATAATATTGACCTTCCTGGCGCCCGTGGCACAGTGTCTTTAAGAAGGTAAATGAAAATGGTGACGAATTATTAAGACGAAAGCCCTTGGGAGATAGACAGACAGACAGACAGACGAAATAGACAAGACAAGACAGAGGTGGTGGAGGCGATAGAGTTAATCAAAAGAAGTCGAGAGAGAGAGAGAGAGAGAGCTAATATAATGTACGAGACTACAGAGGTGTGTGTGTGTGTGTGTGTGTGTGTGTGTGTGTGTGTGTGTGTGTGTGTGTGTGTGTGTCTTAATAACTCATATCTTTAATTATGTTGTGATGTTGATTTAAGAACGATTGTACTTGGGGGGGAAACCTGAAAAAAAAACCCTGAGATGCTATTTTATTTATCCTTAATTGTAAACAAAAAATATCTTGGATTATATAGCCTAAATATTAATCATACACAGATGAAACTTATATCTACTGTACTGATGACACTTCTTCAGGTTTTCATTCAGCTGCCGTCACCAATATTATCCCCACCAGAGTAACTCTCCTGTACACTAGTCGGGATTACATTTCACCATCCCCTCAACATTTTTCTCTCTCTCTCGGTTGGGATGGAGTATCAATTCACCAATGACACTTGTACCTCCTCATCCCCCCTCCCCCCCCTCAACCAATCCCATCAGGTTCCTTCTCAGTCCCTTCCGCTGTCATATTGCTGTCACTCGCTGCTTCACCACTCCTGTCATCCTTAAGGTGTGTTATCAGTCAAAGCCTTTATGTAATATATTTTCCTGTCAGATTTCAGGAGTCACACACACACACACACACACACACACACACACACACACACACACACACACACACACACACACACACACACACACACACACACACACAGCCTGACCAAGAGTGTGTGCTAGGGAGAGGACCAACCCTTCTCCTGCTCTTATACTGTACGACAACAAAAATGATAATCAACTTATTTCATTAATTTGTCTTTGGCAGCTGAGTCTCTACCTACCCTCTTGTCTATTGGCACCCTTCTCCTACTCTTCTTCCTCCTCCTCTTCCCTCTTCCTCCACCTCTTCCCTCTTCCCCTTCCCTCTTCTTCCACCCCCTCTTCCTTGTTCTCCTGCCTTTTCTTCTTCTCTACATCCCCATCATCATCATCATCCTGGTCCTCCGCCACCATCTCTTCCTCCACCTCCTCCTCCCTCTTCCTCCTCTTCCTCCACCTCCTCTTCCCTCCTCCACTTCCTCCTCTCTTTGTACTGCTTCATGTTATTGCAGGAAGCCTTTGATCCATCTCCCACATGTTTAAAGCCTTCCCTTACTAGTCCCTAAGATCAGTACTCGCCACAGCCCTCAAGAGTTCTGTTAATACGAGACATTAAACGAGCAATAACCCGACAAGCTGCAGTGATACGTGTCATCTTGATCTGCCCATTCACTTGTCCAGTTGTCTCTCGAAGGTCAGTATGTCAGACCTCCTACCCCCCATCCCCACCTCCTCCCCTCCCCCACCCCCGACCCATTCAGAGATCCCTACTACCTACGAGCCCAGTGTGATGACGTGGTGGTGATGACCCTCCCTCCTTCACTATACAAGGCAGGTTCACCCAGGTACTCACTATACAAGGGAGAGAGAGACAGGTAGCGAATGTTTGGGTCAGGTATGAACACACACACACACACACATCACATCATTTCACATCACATCATTATCATCTTCATCTCTCTCTCTCTCTCTCTCTCTCTCTCTCTCTCTCTCTCTCTCTCTCTCTCTCTCAACTCGTGGCTCTGATAAAATACACATTATATGGTTTATGATTATTTGAAACAAGTAAACTCATGTCGTTGTTGTTGTTGTTTTTATCCGATAATTGATAAGAATAATAATGTTTGGGTGTGTTTTAGTTTTGTTTGCCTGGATTATTTTATGTTTGTGTTTGTGTGTCTGTCTGTCTGTCTGTGCTTCTTCTGTGTTATATATGTATGTATGTACCTCGCATTTTATGTTTGCGTTTTAAGTTGTCTGAATATAGGATTGTAATAATAATTGTGTGTGTGTGTGTGTGTGTGTGTGTGTGTGTGTGTGTGTGTGTGTGTGTGTGTGAGGCCGCTCGTAAAGCCTTGTGTGAGTGTCCAGCAGCACGAGGCACTCAGTTTGTTTGGATCCCCCGTGTTAAACTGAAGATCCTATGGTGTGTACGTGCTCTTATGCCCAATACCTTCACACACACACACACACACACACACGGCCACTACTAAACAACGAGGTTTAGGGAAGGTAAATTAAAACAAACTAAAGTAAACAAATTGAAATTGTATGATCTTATATTATGTTAAAATAAATGTATACCACAAAACACAGGTGTCAAGAGTTAACATCTCAAGGACGACAGAACAAGCACTGGATAAGTCAGATGACAAGATAATAGAGCCGTTAACCCGACCCTCAGCTTGCCTTATATTTCAGTTTTGTTGTCTAACATAGAACAATGATCTGCGCTCAAGACCCTTAACTGTTGAACCACTTTAATACATAACAACAACTCTCAGCTTCAATTATGATTATTGTGCAACAAATGAACAAATGTGGAAGAAGGTCCCATCGACCCAACGGTGGCCGGGCGTTGTATGGTTTGTTGCCATTATTTGAATACCCAGCTCTTTATGGTTACATAAACACAAGATGCCAACCAGTGTCTTTAACTCCACCTAGTGACACCAGGAGCTGTTATCAAGCCTCAGTATCTCTTCAACACGTCCGTCTTCTCCTCGTGAACCGTCAGAACGAAAGCAGTCAGTGAGGCAAAGTAGAATACGTATTTATTCTCCTCTTTTATGATGACGATGATGTGATATTAACATCAAGTGACTCCTGGTTAGGTGAGAGTGAAGAGGAATATTTGGGAGGCGATATAACTCAGACAGTGAAGGAAAGTGTGGTTAGTGTGAGGGGTGTGGTGGTGCAGCTGTGTCCCTCTCGAGTACTGATGCATAAAACATAAGCTTTAATCAGGTGTTAATGTGAGAAAGTGTAAGAAATACCTAGAGCAAGTGAATAAATTAATGTACTATTTTATTATTTACAAGTTTTGTGCAATATGTGGAAAACTGGATTACAAGAAGAAGAAGAAACCGGCGAATAAAAGGACAAAAGAAAAGATAAAGAAAGTGGATTACTAGAGGAAGAAGAAGAAGGACAAAAGGGTAAAAAGAGGAAGAAGAAAACAACAGGTGAAAAACTCGACACCTCTTTGACCAACACTTCCACGCCAAAAACCTTTCAACCTCCTCAAATGAAATAAATACCACACCTCATTTACTAACTTCCTGCCACTTTATTTACTTCACAAGACGAAAAACTGAGGCGGTATATGAAGGTAAAACTCCCTGGTCCAGCAATTGGGTTGTTAGGGAAGGTGAACTACGTTGTAAATATTGCATTGAGAAACTGCCTCACACTCGAGAGATTTTGTGTCAACAGGCGACGACGTTTAAGTTTGTAATCACAGGAAAAGCAGCTGAAAAGGCCTGAATTCAATGCCTGTGTGTGTGTGTGTGTGTGTGTGTGTGTGTGTGTGTGTGTGTGTGTGTGCGTGCGTGCGAGAGAAAGAGAGACTGGGAGTGTGTGCCTTGGTTCCTCTTGCTTGAATGTGTGTGTTTTTATGTGCGCGCTTATGTGTACACCTTTCTACATCTTTTACACATGAGTTCACTCGTAATACACAAAGTCATCACAATTGGAAAGTTTATACACCAAGTTACTCCAGGCTGTATGATGATGTATACACACACATACACACACGCGCGCGCGCGTGTGTGTGTGTGTATGTGTAGTGTTGTAGCTTCCACTCTTCTTATTGCCAAAGATACAGTTCATGGAATACAATTATTATTATTATTATTAGTAGTAGTAGTAGTAGTAGTATTATCAGAGCTCATTAAAACTATAGTAATTATTTTTTTTAGTACAATAGTAGTATAGTTGTAGTAGTAGTAGTAGTAGGTATGGCTATAAGGGGATGTAGGAGGCCATAAAAAATAATAGAAGTGCTGATGGCTAATAGTATGCGTGAAAAGACATACCTGAAGAAAAACCTGATCAATAAATTTCTCGAATAAAAAATACTAATTTTTTATCCAAAGTATGAACGTAAAAGGATTAACAACCTGAATAAATTTTAGATTTTTCTCAAAATTCTGGGGATTTTTTCCAAACAAAAAACCTCTCTCAAAAAAAAACTTTGGTCGATTTTTGTTTCGAAACTTTTAAGGTTTATGAGCATTAGTACCTGAGGACGAGGGTGGGGGGGAGGGGGGGGGGTTATGTTTTTGTTTGCGGATTTACTTTTTTTTTGGGGGGGGGAGGGGGGCTCTTAGCTGTAAAAAAGAAATCACACAGTTGATGTTCTGGAATAAATTAATGTTAGATACTTACTGAGGTATCGTCAGATTGGTGTTTATATTATTATTGTTATGATACACTGCTGTTATATCGTTATAGTATGCTGCTGTGGTTTTATTCTACTGTGCTGCTGTTATACTATGCTACTGTTATACTCTAATTGTTATACCCTTATAGAATATTAAGGTTTATACTCTTATACCACTTTTATAATCTTATCACATACTAAGGTCATTATCAAAGCCTCTCCCACGCCATGCCATCACCACAGGCCGAGCACCAGTCGACCTGCTGGTGACGCTGACAACGCACGGTGAAGTATTAACAAATCAGAGGGTCAATATTCAGTGCTTCCCGTTGGATGAGAAATCAGATTACCCTTTCAACTGGCCATCAGGGTCACAGGCGCGAGTTGTTAAGCTAGTTTGTTCAATTAATCTGCTGCAGAAGGGAATCCCCGGGGTGCCTACTGGTGGTGATAGGTAGGGGCGTGGGTGGGCGTGTGGGTTGGTGGGTGGGTTAATGGTTGATTGGTTGGGAGGAGAGGATGGGTGGGTGGGTGAGTGGATGTCTTGTTGGTTGGGTGGATGAGAGGGAAGGTGAGAGGGAAGGAATGGGGGAGGGGGGTTGTCAGGTGAGTGGTAGCTGGGGAATGGGACCCCACTTGCTGTAAAACACACACACACACACACACACACACACACACACACACACACACAGAGGCATACTTCAATTTGATATACTTCACTTTATCCTCTTGGTCACTTGTCAGCTTATACAAACTATAGTTGGGTGGTGGTCGCTTAGTTCCCTGTGACGCTCTGTTTTTAAGTACTGGTTTTATATAGGCTCCGTTATCTAGATATAGGACTCTCATATAATACCTTCCAGTCATTTGGTATCTTTCATTGGTCTGTATTTTAGCAGAACAAAATATTTAGAGATTCTGGGAATTTATTGCACGATTATAAATTTTGGGGTTGGAAGATCATGAAGTTTAGATGATTTAATTTTAATATCATCTTCTGGGAACTCAATAGACCTTAAGGATTTACATACGTATATTTCAACAAAGGTATTAAGGCTATTTGCAGCCTCTGTTGTGAACACTGAGGACAAGAATTCATTTATCACCTCCCCGTTGTCCTCGTCTCCGCCCACCACTGAACTACAATATGTAAGTTCTAGGTCTGATGCATCCACACGTGGCCTTAATTATGTAAGACGATAGGACAGGCTTAGGGTTCTGACTGAGCCTCGGTTGTCATTGGCCTCTACTGTAGAACTCTTCGGTCCGCCTCGATCTGACTGAATTTGTCTTCTGAACCTAAATTAAATCCCTGTCCAATAGATTGACTCACGGATAGAAATGTATTGGTTGTTCTTGATATAATAAATACTTCAATTATATTATCGTTATATGACACTAGTGAGGTACAAGAGAGATAAGGAAGAAAAATAATCTTATCTCTGAGCATGAGATGGCATCACCCCTGCAGCCTCTTGTATCTAACATGCCGGACGATGTTACTTAAAATTTTGTATCCGTAAGTGAGAAACTACCTCGAGTACCTGGAGTGGTGAAGCAGGTGTTCCGTCCCTCACCCAGCCATCACAGGAATACAGAATATAGGATAGCCTTCTGCCGTGTGTACTCCATAACACCTGTAATACCTGCTAGCTATATAATCCCAGACCTTCTGCCGTGTATACTCCATAACACCTGCCAACATACACACCTGTAATACCTACTAGCACATAATCCCAGACCTTCTGCCGTGTATACTCCATAACACCTGCCAACATACACACTTGTAATACCTACTAGCACATAATCCCAGACCTCCTGCTTGTAATATTTTAGGACATATCTGTGAACAATAACAAACCAAGGGAAGAGTTTATACCTAGTTCATCCTGTCGTTCCAATTAGAATTATTATTATTTTTTTGATCTTCACTCTTTTCGTACACAGTGAACAGGTATGTCAGTAGGAGATGTAAACCACAAATATTACTGCAGGTGTAAAGAGCAATTTATATTATCCTGTAAGGTGTAAACAACAGGTAGAGATATATTACCGTCCAGTGCAGACTTTACGTGCTAGTTCAGATACAGAGAGAGAGAGAGAGAGAGAGAGAGAGAGAGAGAGAGAGAGAGAGAGAGAGGACCTGCCTCTCTATTATGGTCTACAAAAATTCTCCATTTACCTCCAGCTGTGGCAGGGTCGACCTCCCCCTTTTTTTATATAGGGTAAAAAATAAAAGTGGTTAGCTGTAATATAGTTCTTTTTATGATGGCTTTTGTTTTCCTTTTGAACGAGATATAATTTCTTACGTGTCTCCCTCAGAATACCTTTTGTTCTTTTGTTTGAGGTCTATTGTAGTTTGATTGAGACAGGTTTGTATATATAGAAAATTAATCACTTTCGCGTTATAGTCAGTCAGTCTGTCTGTCTGTCTGTCTGTCTGTCTGTCTGTCTGTTTGTCTGTCTCTTCTCATTTACATCCACGGCTTCTCTCATCACCACCAACACCTTCCTACCACAACCACCACAACAATCACCACCACTATCGCACACAACCATCCTCCGACCACCACTACCTACAACTAACACCACCACCTACCATTATCATTCATAGCTTTCATCATTATTTTTCCCACAATGCCTCTCCTGTTGATGTTCCGAATCCAGTGTTATATTCTTACAGCAGGTGTGTGTGTGTGTGTGTGTGTGTGTGTGTGTGTGTGTGTGTGTGTGTGTGGGGAGGAGTTCTGCTGCAGGTGTTAAGTTATTTGTGAATCCCACCTTCTGCTGCCATCCACACACACATGCCACACTGCTGCCCACACACCTCTTGCCGCCCACACACCTTCTGCCGCCCACACACCTCTCTCTGCCTGCCCACACACCTCTGCTGTGCCCACACCCTCTGCCGCCCACACACTCTGTGCCCACACACTCTTTCTGCCGCCCACACACTTTGTTGCTGCCCAAACACTGCTGCCGCCCAAACACTCTTGCTGCCGCTCATACACACCGTTGCTGCTGCCACATCACACTCTGCTGCCACCCACACTACCTGCTGCCGCCCACACTACCTGCTGCCGCCCACACTTTCTGCTGCCGCCCATGGTTTCTTATGATCCTGCTGATTATTCTTTAGTTGTTGCCTTCATTTTCCCTGTTTCGTTCTCCTCTCATTTACTCCTGTCTTCACCTCCTTTCTCACCTACCTCTATTTTGTTTGTTTTTTGTATCTCTCTTATTCCTTTTTCTTATAACTATTGTCTTCATCTTCTATTTCCTTCATTTTCTTTACTCTCCTCATCTTCTTGTGTCCATTCTTTCTTTTTAACTTCATTCATAGTTTATTAATTTATCTTTTTTTTTTATTTACTGTTTTCTTCATCTTTGTTTATCTCTTCCTTTATTTTTCTCATTGTCTCCTCCTCTCCCTCTCCCTCACCACCACACAGTACCGGAGAGTCTTGGGAACACAGAGCGGCCCATCCTCACGTGCTATGGTTTATTCATGGTGTCACCTGTGCATTAATTAACCGTGATGTGAACTGCGACTCAGGTATAGCGGTGACCTGTGATGCTTTCCTCACACTACGTGGCTAGACTGCTTGTGTGTGTGTGTGTGTGTGTGTGTGTGTGTGTGTGTGTGTGTGTGTGTGTGTGATTAACGAGGGTGACATAGTTCAACACTGCTTGGGTGCGTGTATGTCCTTTTCCTCCTCCTTTCTCTTCTTCACACACACACACACACACACACACACACACACACACACACACACACACACACACCAGTGCGTGTTTACGCCTCACCTGTTGTAGGAATGGTCGGTGACGTTTCTTCACAGGTGAATGAACTTGTCTCCTCTTTGTGTCTCTAGTAACTCACAATCTTTTACCACAGGTGAATATTGGAGTCTTTCCACTTATTACACCTTCTTTCCCTCCTCCTCCTCCTTTTTCTTCTTCCCCTCTTCCTCCACCTTCTCCCATTCGGCCTTTCTTCTCCTCCTTCTTCTCTTTTTCCTCCTCCTTCTCCTATTCTTCCTCATCCTCCTCCTCCTCCTTCTCTCCTTCTTCCTCCTTTTCTTTCAACTCATCCTCCTCCTTCTGCTCATCCTCCTCCTCCTCCTCCTCCTCCTCCTCCTCTTGTTTCTTCCTCCTCCTCTTCGATGGTATTGTAGGAGACGTATTTCCAGGGATTAGTCATCATTATTTCAGTATCTTGTCAGAGAAACACAGATAGACAGGTAGAGAGAGAGAGACAGACAGACAGATACACAGACAGGCAGACAGACAGACAGACAGACCCACCATCTTACAGGGTTGTGGTTGACGTTGTTCCATAAATTAATCAACTCCTTCCTTTACCTCAGTGACCCCAAGCATACACCTGAAGACGAAGGAATATTAGCAGTGGTACTAGCTGTATCACAGGTGTGTAGCTGTATCACAGGTGTGTAGCTGTATCACAGGTGTGTAGCTGTATCACAGGTGTGTAGTGAGGCAGGTCGAGGACGCCAGACATTGGGTGCTGGATATACAGTATATAATATAATGTGTAAGAGCGAGATGTATAATTTATTAGGAGAGAGACACCAGATGTAAGACCTCGACTTAATTGGACGCGAGAGACTGTCTGTGTGTATCTCTCTCTCTCTCTCTCTCTCTCTCTCTCTCTCATATACCATCCATTTTTTTCCTCTAAACAATTGTACAAACACTAACGTCAACACATGTGTCAATAAAAGCTAAACCTAAAATGTTTTTCCAACTGGTAAACAAATTTAATAAGGCGAATCAGTCAATCTGTCCAATAAACTTAATGTCATTTCTCTTTGATCAGAAAAAAATCCTTACGAGATTAAAGCCAAATCTCTCATGTTAGTGGCGGCCCCTGAAAGTTTGTTTATACACTGTGCATTGTTTTATCTTTTATTTATATTTTATACCACTGGATGTATTTCCTCGCTTCCTGTGGCAGAGTTCATTTGTTTTTTTTTGGGAAGGGGGGTCGTATTTTCTATTGTCCCTCAGATATTGATGTAGCTTCAAGAATCACGATAATTTTCTAGCAAATCGTACGCATTTCTAGAGTTTTAACGATAGATCTGAAATTTGGTAGGGAGGTGCGGTTGGCCTACGGGATAATCGTGGCTATCTCCTGTCTTTTCACCAGAGCGCCGCCGGGTAAATCAACTAGTTAATATTAAGATACAATGACAATTTACTTTTAATATAAAAAAACACGTCTTGAGAACCCTTAACCTTATCCTTGGACATTTCTTGTATCATAACGGCCATTTTAAGACCATATTTAATAAGAAATGTTATAAAAATGCATCGGAATTAGTGATGAACGTCGACTTAGCTGTTATCTTTATGATGGCTTATAAACAACATTGTCATTATAACACAGTGATAAGAAGTACTAGTTGTGAGTTCCTCCTTCGTCTTAAGATAAGCCTTTGTGAGCTATTACTTGAGTGTCGCCGCGCTCCTCCTGGGTCTTGTACTCCACACTATCACTCCACTTTACTACTCCACCACACACGGGAGGTCTGAACTCCTCAACCTTGTGGGATGATAGAGATTAATTGTGATATCATACTAAGAATAATACTCTTTAGTAAATATTATGACGCAAATGATATTAACTTCTTCACGCGTGTTTCTTTTGTTGTTATTGTTCGTTGAGGTTGTTATTGTTGCTGTTGTTGTTAGTATTGTTCGTTTTCATTGTTATTGTAGTTATTGTTTTTGTTCATATTCATTGGTATTTTTATTGTTATTGTTGTTGTTAGTGTTTATTTGTATTGTTATTATGTGATATTAACTATATTTTCATTATTTGGGAGGAATTTGTTTCAACTTCCTACAAGAATAACAAAGCAAATCTTGTTGATACACTTACAGGTGAATAATGTAAATATCTCCACATAGTTGTAGATAAGTTGGAACATACCTGGCCCATGATGCTATGCGACTTGCTCTAATGTGTGATGTAAGATTTTCAGTAGGCACAGTTGTTTACATTCTGTCCTGAAATAGAAAACAAACAGCAATATGATACCTGTGTCAGCTGATTATAAGAAGGTGTGTGATGTATAGTTTTCCTTGTTCTACCATAAAGAGAAGAATACGTTAATTATCATCCCATTTCTTGGATTTTAGGAAGTGTTTAGGGTATTCAACGAACGACAGTGCTAATTTACTGCTGTTAGTGATGATATATTAACAATTATTCGAAAAATCCACCTAATATTATACACTTGTGCCTAAGGTACTGGGAGTTATGAAGAATTTACTGGACACACACACACACACACACACACACACACACATGACAACCATCCACCTCCATCACCACACCACCTTTGATATGGAAATATATAATAATCATCGCTTTATAGTCTCAAAATTCACATAACTTAGGAATAATAATCGTCGTAAGAGAGTATTTCCACGCCAGAGAGAAATTTCCTCACCCCTCCATCTGCACACCAGCGCCACACACTCTGTTTACATCCAGCGCGTCATCTACCTTCATTTGTTTATGTGTTAGTATTTCCTTCCTCCCGACGCACGTGGGAGGGGGGAAGGCACCTTTGTCTCTATAGCTATCTCAGTTTTTATCATCCTCTCTCTTCTAATTATTTTACTCTTATCTTCTTTTGTTTGTACAGTTTCTTAAAAATATTATCTTAGGATTGTGAGGAACTCGTCTTCGTTGTTGGGGGAATTTCATGAACGATTTTAATTGCTCTCGTTTCTTATGTAAGTGTATTAGTGGCGGATTGGCTCACCGTGATGAAACCGAGTCTCCGAACTGACTTACCCTGACTGTCATCTGGTGCGGGTGTGTTGTTTGTTCTCATTTGGGGTCGATACTGCTTCTGTTTGGGAGGGAGTGAACTTTTGACTCACATCGTACCTACAAGCACAGTTTTCCTTCGTCTTGATCCAGTATATAGTCATCACCGTGCTGTCAGTCTCCTGTCTCTGTTTCAACCTTAGAAAATCACCAAGTTTTCTGTTCGTTTTAGTTTAATGGTTTAGTAAATGTTTCGGATCACCTGAAGATTATCCACGAAGAGTAACCTAACCTAACCTAACTTAACCAGTATTACCTTAACTTAATCTATTTTAACCTGACTTAACCTATCCTAACCTAACTTAACCAGTATTACCTTAACTTAATCTATTTTAACCTGACTTAACCTAACCTAACTTCACCCCCAGATAGTATTAGGGTGATTAATCTAAGGTGAACTAAGTTGGGGTTTTAATCTTCAGGTGATCCAACGTTTCTACCTATTGATAATTTTTGGTCTCACCTGAAATAGAAATTTCAACGTAAATGCGAATCTAGGAAGAATACACACACACACACACACACACAGTATACACAAAATACACGTGTTAATTGGGTATTGTGTGTGTGTCTACGTTAGTGTAAGTATCTATGCATCTATCATGTAAGTGTGTATGCATCTATCATTTACTGTATACGTACTCACAACTGTATATGTACCCCATGTGAACACCTAATCACATATTTTACATTCGCGTCTGTCATCACAACCAAACATGTGACAACACCAGACACAGGTACAACACAGCACCCCGTGTCTCCCGCCTCCCGGAGAGGGAAATATGAGGGTTTTTGTGTCGTTCCTGGCGCTCCTGTTTGCAGACTTTGTAAACAGTGGTTATTTGTAGACCCCGACGGCTGCTGCTGCTCGAGTCTGCCATCGTGCTTACGTTTTTCTCTGCCTGCCACCACGACGCCCCTATGTCTGCTTGCCTGCCACAACACCCTCGCTCTAACCTCTCTCTCTCACACATATTTAACAAGCTATTTCTTGGAGTCATCTAACAAGAGTCAGCTATAGTGAGTCAGCAGTTGGGAATCAGTCGTCAGATATCAGATGATTCGAACCAGCAGCTCAGATTCGCTTATTAAAACATATACTGTTAGGGAATATCTGTCAGGATGGAGCTGTCAAATTCAAATGCCCCAAAAAATCTGATGTCAGAAGTCAACTGTCAGGAATGATTTATACATCAACTTTCATGAATTAAATACGGTATTCTAAATGCCAGAAGTCAATTCCCGGGTGAACTGCTAAGTGTCAGCTGTCAGCAGAGGTGACTTCACTGACTTGTTTACCGACGAGAGCCAGTGAGACAGACGAAGGTGGTGGTGGTGGTCCCGGGTGTCCTTCAGAGTGAGAGGCGGGAGGTAAATAGACAAACAATCTGCCACCTTTTTCACCTTTTTGTTTTAGTAAAGGGAAAAAAAACATGAGTAGTTGAATAAGATTATATACAATAAGATGATTGAATTAAGTTTTTTAAACAACTTTATTGACAAGACTGGAGTACAATTTGCCAATCTCAAGTAGTTTAGTCAGGTCTTGTCACTGAGGGTGCTGTCGTTATTCACCACCATATAGGACAGAGGCGATAGATTGATGGATCCTCTGAAGATTCGCCTCCCGCATCTAATGTCACCTAAAGATTAACCACCCTGACGTTACCTGTCATATTACAGCCTAAAGCATCAATGTGGAAAGGTAAATTTTGGATAAACTGTCAATATCTATCATCTAGGACACCTAATTCAATGTAGTAGTTATATATATGTCATGTTGAAGATGGTGGAGAGGGAAGAAATGTTGAGGGCTGATCACCTTCCTACTGATTACAGCTAAGTCTATGGGTGTCAGATAATGTATATACGCACTTGGATGTATTCACGTACTGGATAATGGACGTTGATTTTTTGTAGGCAATCCGTAACAAAATAAAGACACGCAGATAAACAAGATCTGTACCCTGAAACTCGTGGAAAAAACATTTATGCCCTGGGACGCGTAGAAAGACAACATAATGTACCCTGGGACGCGTAGGAAGACAATATGTACCCTAGAACGTGTGGGAAGACAACATATATACCCTGGAACGCGTGGGAAGACAACATATATACCCTGGAACGCGTGGGAAGACAACATATATACCCTGGAACGCGTGGGAAGACAACATATATACCCTGGAACGCGTGGGAAGACAACATATATACCCTGGAACGTGTGGGAAGACAACATATATACCCTGGAACGTGTGGGAAGACAACATATATACCCTGGAACGCGTGGGAAGACAACTTATATACTCTGGAACGCGTGGGAAGACAACGTATGGGAACAAAACATTAACAATAACATTGACGCTAAAAGGCATCAACTCTCCATAGTTTAGAGAAACGGAATTAATATATCTGAAATAAAAGAGCTCAAGGGGACAATACTTATTTTTTAAGGTTCATAAAATACAACACACCTTATTGTACCTTGAGAAGCGAAAGAAAGAAGTCATATTACGCTAGAGGAGTACGGTATCTATTTTTACTTTGAGAATCGAAAATGCAAAACGCCAATATTTCATCTCGGTAAGAAAGCGTTCACAAGAGAAAGAATATTTCGATGGTTAATAGTGTCAAATTTTAGACTATGAATCATGCTTGTTGATCTTAGGTGTTGACGACACTTAAGGAAATTAGAATGATAACAAAATGTGCATAAATGGAAGATAAACGACAAGAAGTATATGCAATACACATTTTAATATATACAGGTCTAGACAACAAAATATACAAATACTGCCGAGTAAGGAGAGTGATATTAGCTGTTCCGGGCACTTAAGTGAATGAGAATAATGACAAAACGCACACATACGAATAAATTTTAAATAAATGTATACAAGCCAATATTCAGATATGTACCAGGTGTAAAAGGAAAACAAGACCGACAGTAATTAGAGTGATAAGTGTGTGTGTGTGTGTGTATGTGTGTGTGTGTGTGTGTGTGTATGTGTGTGTGTTTGTGTGTGTGAAGAGGAAACAGAGAAGTGTTGATCCTCACGACCTCCCGGCCACTGGGAGGCCACCAGCCCACCACAAGTACTGGCCAAAATATACACATCTCTCAGCAGGGCATGAGGAGCTGCCCACTCAGGGGATGATAGGAGGCAGGGTCCACCAGAGCAGTGAGTAGAGAGGCAACACCTCCTTTCCTTCCTCTTGACATGAACTGAAATTAAAGTTTTTCTTACCCAAATTTTAGTTCCAGTTTTTAATTTATACAAAAACTAGTGACATGTCTGAGGCGAGAGAGAGCTGAAATTCTCCTTGTACGACACGGGGCCCGGATACTCAAAACTCCTCGTAAGTTACACACTCGGCGATATTGTAACCTACTTAGGGTATTCAAACTTACAAACTGCGAACAATATTGTAAATTCCCTATACTCAAAACTATTTTGTGATGTTAGGGTATTGTAACTCAAATGTAAACACTGAGACTAGAGTGAATCTTCCTGCGGGGCAGTCGGCCAATCACAGTTACGCTTTCAAAACTTACTGACCAATCACAAGCTAAGGATATCAGCTGGCTGAGGGCGTGCACGAGATTAACTGGTTTTAGCTATGCTGGAAGTGGTGACAAAGGTAAAGGGTGTTTTATTGAGGAAAATTGTACAACAAAACAACGCCAAAATTAAAAATAACACTTGAGAAACAGTAGTGCGGTTTGTGCCTCAAGTCATAGTTGCCAAATCATAATTCTATACTATACCAACAATAATGCTTGTTTAAAGTGGGCAGGGCTTTAAAGTCGAGGGAAAATGTGGTGTAAAATACTGAAAATAACACCAAAGAAATTTTGAAAACTTGACCTAACGTTTTCTAATACTTATAAAAGTGTTATGAATCGCCCCTGTGGGTGACGGCAGGATCCATCTATGAAACGTCTACTCTGCCCCTGTGAGGATTAATCTCTCTGTCCTCCCTACTCCTCCGATCTTTGGCATGATCTACACGGGAGATTTCAACACTCAACTCCCTGAGCTTGGGGACCTCTCTCCTATTCCCAACCAAAATGTGATTCGTCTTATTGAGTACATCGGTAGTCACCAGCTATCTCGCTGGGATACTGGTGATGCCACTCACTCTCATGGCGGTGCCCTTGATCACATCATTACTTCTGGACCGCAGTAGTGCAAAAAGAAGCCACAAAGGCATAACATTGAATATTAAACTTGATGTTTTAAGAAGGTATATCATAAATTATTTAATGTACTGTATTGCATGTGTTTATAAATGTTTATTTTCATTCATAAAAGTGCTTGAATTGCTTTTTTGGGGCCCAAAAAAAATTCCTTAGGAACGCATCTCCAGTTTTATAATGGAAGTCAATGGGAAAATAGGTTTCTCGTTACGGAATTTTGCGATACGGTCAATTTTCCAGGGACGCAACCCTTCCGTAACGCTGGGGATGCCTGTACACAGAACAAGGTACTGATGACACTTCAACTAGACTTCGGCTGATGAATTTTATATCATCATCACAAGCTGAGTTATAGTATATGCAGTGTTAGCAGCATTAGAAAACGTTGTAAAGAGGATAAAGATGCTTATATTTTGCAGATAGTCCGGCAACTGACTTGTGTGAAGGCCTTTAAGAAACAACTTAATGGCGGTAGGTTAGGGCGGTTAATCGTTAAGTGAATCAAACTTCGATACAAGGTAAATAACTTCACGTTGTTTATTATATCGAGGTTCACTTTTCATTTATTTCTAGAAGTTTGTTGTTGTTTTTCTAGCAGGAGAAGGAAGGTATTGAGAGAATAGATAGCTTTGGCTGTAGGATTTAATGAGGTTTAACCCTCTTTCAATCTTGGGGTTTAATTGTTTTTTTCTACGAAGGAATGGTTTAAGATGGATGGACCTGATTTCACATCTTGGTTTCATCTTAATCTAAATCGAAGTTCTAAGACCAAAACTTCTCAAAAGTTCAGTGAAAACTTTACCTGTTGACGAGGCTCATGTATCCATCTTCCTCAAGCATGAAACTTTGTAATTCCACTTTTGTTAACAAGAGGCAAGATTAGGAGAATTACAGGTGTGTATATTATTGATTAAACTACTTGATTACACCCTTCACTTGTAAGCCTCACTCACAATCAAGCTCTCATCTCAAGGGTGACTCTGGAAATGGTGAGAAGATCTATATTACTGGTGTTGGTGTTTGTGGTGCAGCTTCTGTGAGTCGGCACTCACTTCCCCCTCAGGAGGAGCGTTACCCAGGATGTCGCTTTGATCTCCGAGTACAGACAAGCGGCCGCTGACACACCTCCGTCACCTGTGTGTTGCTGACTGCTTCTCCGAGGTTCTCACTGCTGGCTGGCTTGGGTTGGAGGAGCTTTGTGTATTCTGCTGGAGTTGTAGTGTAGAAACGTTAATCTTAAACATCGTAGGTGCTGACAGACGTGTATACACTTCATATGAATATTAATTACAGTGTAATATTTCCAATCCATTTCCTTAAAATTCAACAAAATCCCACAGTCACCGCCTCGCTGGATACACAATATCAGGCAAACGAAAATCCCACTGAAAAACAGCAACACAAAATATCCAGTACGTTATTTTGTCGCTGATGTATGATGTCGCGCCCGTAGCTGCCTCCAGCTCCGAAAACATCATACGATATCCCCTCCCTCTAAAATCGAAATCAAAGACTGGAATTTTAACATTGGGAATGAGAGAGATAGAGATAGGGTGTGGGACAGAATGAGAGAGAAAGTGAAATAAAAAAGAGAATTTTATCTCGTTGCATTATCAATCGGAAAGCGAAGCCTGTTTATAAAGTAATCTGAGAGCCATTGTAATCCACACCGTCACATATTTCTCCGTAACGTACAATAAAAATCGTATATTGTCCCGCCTGATGTACGGTATAGACCGGTTTATTGGATCGAGTTGCCGACAGCCGATATATAGAGTACGATATAAAGTCAGTCCTCGCCCGGAACCGTGACACAAGGGAGAGAGTCTACGTCAACACTATTCCTTCACCCTCCCGATGAACAAAGGATGTCCGTTAATTTTTTTATCTCATTATCACATATCATTAATATTTATCTAAGACAATTATTTGATTATTTATTTATTATTTAATATATATTTCATAGTCTTACCCTTATGAGTCTGGTTATGGTAGAGTCTTAGCTTAATTTTGACCCCATTTTGTGTTTTGTTTATATTTTCTAGCTCACGTTAGTCAGATACGATCGCCACCTCCAACTAAGAGACGAGAATGGAGACTACATACATATCTAGTTAAGGTAGAGTCTCAATCATTTTTAGACCTTATTTTATATCTCCCAGGTTCACTCGGTCAGTTCTATAGGCTCTTAACTCTCTAGTTAGGAGGGAAACTGTGACGTAGGAAGCTGTGACACTCTCAGCCTTTATATATATATTTTGTTTTTAAGTTCCCCGACCGAGTAAGTTAGAAGGGGGTGGGGGGTAGGGAGGGGGTAGGAGGGGAAGTAATAGTTATATTGTCAATTTGTTCTTCTGTCTGTACGTCCGTCTGACCGTCTGTCTGTGTGTTTTTCAGTCCGTCCATCCGCCTGTCCCTCCTTTTATAACCTCAGGTCAACATAGGTCAGTCAATATCACACAGGTCACTCAATGTTACGTAGGTCAATCAAGGTCGCACAAGTCAGCCAATGGTTAGAACTTCCGCCTACCATTATCACATCAACAACCGGGACTAAACACTGTCCAGCTCTCAACCACAGAGAGAGCTTTTAACATGACCTCCATCAGTTCAAAACCTAACCTAACCTAACCAAACCAAGCCAAACCAAACCAAACCTTCACTTAACCTACTTTACCTAATCTAACCAAATCTAACCTAACGCTAACCTAACCTAACCTAACCTTAGATACGAGCTAAAAATAACACAACTACTTTCTGCGGACATTATAAATATTGGTTTAGATCAACTTCAGTACTGTCTATGTACACTGTATATCTGATCTACCTATGTATTGTATAGTGTATATCTACATTGGCTATGTATACTATACCTACACTGCTTATCCACATGTTGAATCTATGTGAACTAGTATGACGATTTTATTGAATGTATGTTGCCATTTTTTGTTTTCGCCCCACTGCTGCCATTAATCACATATAAGGCAATTGTTGCCATTTTTTATTGTCGCCCTTCTGCTGCCATTAATCACATATAAGGCAATTGTTGCCATTTTTTGTTTTCGCCCCTCTGCTGCCATTAATCACATATAAGGCAATTGTTGCCATTTTTTGTTTTCGTCCCCTCTGCCATTAATCTGCCATTAATCACATATAAGGCAATTGTTGCCATTTTTTGTTTTCGCCCCACTGCTGCCATTAATCACATATAAGGCAATTGTTGCCATTTTTTATTGTCGCCCCTCTGCTGCCATTATTCACATATAAGGCAATTGTTGCCATTTTTTATTGTCGCCCTTCTGCTGCCATTAATCACATATAAGGCAATTGTTGCCATTTTTTGTTTTCGCCCCTCTGCTGCCATTAATCACATATAAGGCAATTGTTGCCATTTTTTGTTTTCGCCCCTCTGCTGCCATTAATCACATATAAGGCAATTGTTGCATTTTTTGTTTTCGCCCCACTGCTGCCATTAATCACATATAAGGCAATTGCTGCCATTTTTTATTGTCGCCCCTCTGCTGCCATTAATCACATATAAGGCAATTGTTGCCATTTTTTGTTTTCGCCCCTCTGCTGCCATTAATCACATATAAGGCAATTGTTGCCATTTTTTGTTTTCGCCCCACTGCTGCCATTAATCACATATAAGGCAATTGTTGCCTTTTTATTTCGCCCCTCTGCTGCTATATAATTGTTGCCATTTTTTGTTTTCGCCCCACTGCTGCCATTAATCACATATAGGCAATTGTTGCCATTTTTGTTTTCGCCCCTCTGCTGCCATTAATCACATATAAGGCAATTGTTGCCATTTTTGTTTTCACCCCACTGTTGCCATTATTCACATATAAGGCAATTGTGCCATTTTCTGTTTTTACCCCACTGCTGCCATTAATCACATATAAGGCAATTGTTGCCATTTTTTGTTTTCGTCCCTCTGCTGCCGTTAATTGCATATAAGTCAATTGTTGCCATTTTTTGTTTTCGCCTTACTGCTGCCATTAATCACATATAGGGCAATTGTGCCATTTTTGTTTTCGCCCCACTGCTGCCATTGGCTCACATATAAGGCAATTGTTGCCATTTTTTGTTTTCGCCCCTGCCGTGTCATATAATGCAATTGTTTACCATTTTATTGTCGCCCACCTGCACCGTGAATGCATATAAGGCAATTGTTGCCATTTTGTTTTCGCCCTCTGCTGCTGCATTAATCCCCGCCTGAAGCCAATTATTTGCCATTTTGTTTCGCCCTGCTGCCATTAATCATAAGGCAATTGTTTGCCATTTTTATTGTCGCCCCTCTGCTGCCATTAATCTTGCCTAAAGCAATTGTTGCCATTTTTGTTTTCGCCCCTCTGCTGCCATTAATCACATATAAGGCAAGTACCATTTATTAACGCCCCTGCTGCCATTAATCACATATAAGGCAATTATTTGCCATTTTTTATTTTCGCCCTGCTGCCGTGTCATCCTACTCTCAAGGCAATTGTATTTGCCATTTTGTTTCCTTACACTACTGCCATTTTTTATTGTCCCCGCCCCTCTTCCTGCCATTAATCACATATAGAGCAATTGTTGCCATTTTTGTTTCGCCCTGCTGCCATTAATCACATATAAGGCAATTATTGCATTTTTGTTTTCGCCCTCTGCTGCCATTAATCACATATAAAGGCAGGTGTTGCCATTTTTGTTTTCGCCCACTGCTGCCATTAATCACATATAACACCAATTGTTGCCATTTTTGTTTTCGTCCCTCTGCTGCCGTTTTATCGCATATATAAAGCGGTGTTGCCATTTTTTGTTTTCCTTCCTGCTGCCATTAATCTCACATATAGGCAATTGTTGCATTTTTGTTTTCGCCCCTGCTGCCATTAATCACATGCGTCTGCAATTACCTTTTGTGTCCGCCCTCTTTGTCATTAATCACACATATAAGGCAGTTGTTGCCATTTTATTTCACAGCTCCTCTGCACCATTAATCACATATAAAGGCAAATTGTTGCCATTTTTTGTTTTTCGCCCTCTTGCCCGTTAATCACATATAAGGCAATTGTTGCCATTTTTTATTGTCGCCCCTCTGCTGCCAATTAATCATATATAAGCAAATTATTTTATACCATTTTTTGTTTTCGCCCCTCTGCATTAATCATATAAAGGCAATAATTGCCATTTCATGTTTCCTTTACTACTTTGCCATTAATCACATGTAAGGCAATTTATTTGCCATTTTTTGTTTCCTTGCCATTAATCACATATAAAGACCAATTATTTCCCCATTTTTTGTGTCGCCCTACCTTGCCATTAATCACATATAAGGCAATTGTTGCCATTTTTGTTTCGCCCCACTGCTGGTAATCACATATAAAGGCAATTGTTTGCTGTTTTTTGTCTGTCATCCCTCTTATACTTATTATTCACATGCCAGGCAATTGATACTGCCCATTTTTTATTGTCGCCCTTCTGCTGCCATTAATCACATATAAAAGGCAATTTATTTTTACATTTTGTTTCGCCCTCTGCTGCCATTAATCACATATAAGGCAATTGTTGCCCATTTTTTTAACATCCGCCCTCTCTGCCTTAATCACATATAAGGCAATTGTTGCCATTTTTGTTTTCGCCCACTGCTGCCATTAATCTTATATAAAGACAGTTGTTGCCATTTTTGTTTTCGCCCTCTGCTGCCATTAATCACATATAAGGCAATTGTTGCCATTTTTGTTGTTTCGCCCCCACTGCTGCCATTAATCATATAACGCAATTGTTGCCATTTTTTGTTCTCGTCCTCTGCTGCCGTTTATCGCATATAAGGCAATTGTTGCCATTTTTTGTTTCGCCCCCACTCGCAGTAATCACATATAAAGGCAATTGTTGCCATTTTCATTTTCCTTCTGCCATTAATCATATAATGCAATTATTTGCCATTTTTTAATGTCCGCCCTCTGCTGCCATTAATCACCACAAAACGGTGTTGCCATTTTTTTACATTTTCGCCCTCTGCTGCCATTAATCGCATATAAGGCAATTGTTGCCGTTTTTTGTTTTCGCCCACTGCTTGCCATTAATCGCATATAAGGCGAATTGTTTTGTTTTTATTCGTCGCCCCTCTGCTGCCATTAATCACATATAAGGCAATTGTTTTTCCGCCCTCAGCGCGTTAATCACATATAAGGCAGTATTTGCTTGCGATTTTGTTTTCCACCACTGCTGCCATTAATCATATAAAACGGTGGTATATTTTGTTTTCAATCCCTCTGCCACCGTTAATCGCATATAAAACCCAACTGTGCCCCACTTGCCATTTTGTTTCGTCCCTCTTCTGCCGTAATCACATATAGAGCCAACCAAGGTGCCATTTTTTGTTTCGCCCACTGCCCTTACCGTTAATCACATATAAGGCCAATTGTTGCCTTTTGTTTCGCCCCCACTGCTGCCATTAACAATCACACTTATAAAGACGGTATTTTTCCATTTTTGTGTCGCCCCCTCTCTGCTGCCATTAGCAACACATTTAAGGCAATTATTTGCCATTTTGTTTCGTCCCTCTTCTGCCGTGTAATCACATATAAAGGCAATAATTGCCATTTTTGTTTTCAGCCCTGCTGCCATTAATCTACATATCAGGCAAGTTATTGCCATTTTTTATTTCGCCCTGCCATTAATCATGGAAGCAATTGTTGCCATTTTGTTTCGCCCACTACTTGCCGTAACTGACATATAAAGGCAATTCTTGCCATTTTTTATTCTCCTCTCCTGCCGTGGCATCACCGCCGCCAGGCAAATTCCTTTGCCATTTTTGTTTTTCCTACTTTACCTGCTGCCATTAATCACATATAAGGCAATTATTTGCATTTTGTTTTCAACCCTCTGCTGCCATTAATCACATATGGAGCAATTGTTGTTGCCCATTTTTTGTTTCCTTACTGCGACAATCACATATAACGCAATTGTTGCCATTTTTTTTCGTCCCTCTGCTGCCGTTTATCGCATAGGAAGCCAATTGTTGCCATTTATGTTTCGCCCTGCTGCCATTAATCACATATAAAACCCAATTGTTGCCATTTTTTATTTCGCCCTGCTGCCATTAATCACCCTATATTACAGTGCGCATTTTTATTGTCCCCCTCTGCTGCCATTAATCACGCAAGAGCATTGTTGCCATTTTATTTTCGCCCCTCTGCTGCCATTAATCCCTATAAAGGCAATTGTTGCCATTTTTGTTTCGCCCACTGCTGCCATTAATCACATAGGCAATTATTTGCTGTATTTTATTGTCGCCCTCTGCTGCATTAATCATGTATAAAGCCAATTGTTGCCATTTTTGTTTCGCCCCTCTGCTGCCTTAATCACATATCAGGCAATAATTGCCATTTTAGTATTTTCGCTCCTCTGCTGCCATTAATCACATATAAGGTAATTGTTTTTGTTTTGTTTCCGCCCCTCTGCTGCCATTAATCACATATAAGGCCAATTATTTGCCCATTTTTGTTTAACCCCTCTGCTGCCGTACAATCACATATAATGATTATTTGCCATTTTGTTTCGCCCCACTGCCATCAATCCACGCCATAACACCAATTGTTTGTCATTTTTGTTTTCGTCCCTCTGCCACCGTTAATCTCGCATATAAAGGCAATTATTTGCCATTTTTTGTTTTCCTTAATCTGCCATTAACCACATTTAAGAGCAATTGTTGCCCTTTTTGTTTTTCGTCCTCTTCTGCCATTAATCATATAAAGGCAATTGCCATTTTGTTTCGTCCTCTGCCACCGTTAATCACATATAAGGCAATTGTTGCTTTTTTTTGTTTGCCCTCTGCCGTAATCACGCTGAATAATTGTTGCCAGTTTTTGTTTTCGTCCTCTGCCGTTAATTAATCGCATATAGGCAATTGTTGCCCATTTTTGTTTCTACCACTGCCTGCATTTAATCACATATAAGGCAATTGTTGCCATTTTATTTTCGTCCCTCTTCTGCCTTTCATCATATGAGCAATTATTTGCCCATTTTTGTTTTCGCCCACTGCTGCCATTAATCCATATAAGGCAATTGTTGCCATTTTGTGTCGCCACTGCTGCCATTAATCCCATATAAGGCAATTGCTGCCCATTTTATTGTCACCCTCTGCTGCCATTAATCACATATAAGAGCAGTGTTGCATTTTTTATTTTCGCCCTCTGCCATTAATGCCTTATAGAGGCATTGTTTGCCATTTGTTTCACCCCCACTGCTGCCATTAGCGTCACATATAAAGGCGGTGTTGCCTTTTTTTTTCCGCAACTCTGCCATTAATCACACTATAAAGGCAAAAATTGTTTCATTTTTGTTTTCTTTCGTCCCTCTTGCCGTTAATCGCATATAAGGCAATTGTTGCCATTTTGTTTCCTTACTGCGCATTAATCCATATAAGGCAATTGTTGCCTTTTTTTGTTTTCGTCACCTCTTGCCATTCATCACCTTATAAAGGCAATTGTTGCCATTATTTTTTTTCGCCCTGCTGCCATTAATAATCCACGCGAACAATTGTTGTCATTTTGTTGTCGCCTCTCTGCTGCCATTAATCACATAATAGACAATTGTTGCACGGCGTTTTGCCTCCTGCTGCCATTAATCCACACCTAAAGGCAATTGTTGCTTGCCTTTTTTGTTTTCACCACTCTGCTGCCATTAAATCACATGCTCTAAAACCAATTGTTTGCCATTTTTGTTTTTACCCTGTTGCGATAATCACGCCTCCGACCAAATTTTTTGAGAGGCACTGGCTGTCCTCTGCTGCCATTATTCACACTGCGGGCAATTGTTGCCAGTTTTATTGTCGCCCTCTCTGCCATTAATCACATATAAGGCAATTGTTTGCCATTTTTTTTTCGCCCTCTGCTGCCATTAATCACATATAGAGGCAATTGTTTGCCATTTTTGTTTTCGCCCTCTCCTGCCGTTAATCACATATAAAGCAATTGTTGCCATTTTTCTGCGCATTAATCACATATAAGGCAATTGTTGCCTTTTTGTTTTCGTCCTCTGCCACCGTTAATCGCATATAAGGCAATTGTTGCCATTTTTGTTTTCGCCCTGCTGCCATTAACCACATTTAAGGCAATTGTTGCCATTTTTTGTTTTCGCCCTGCTGCATTAATCACATATTAGGCAATTGTTGCCATTTTTGTTTTCGCCACTGTTGCCATTAATCACATAGCGATTGCGCCACTCATTCTTTATGGCGCCCTCGCGCCGTTAATCGCCCGTAAAGGCGATTGCCGTCACTCATTTTTATCGCCCCCCCTGTTAATCGCCCGTAAAGGCAATTGCCGCCACTCATTCTTATCGCCCCCTGCCGCCGTTAATCGCCAGTAAGACGAATGCCACTCATCCTTATTGCCCCCCTGCCGCCGTTAATTGCCCGTAAGGCGATTGCCGCCACTCATTCTTATTGCCCCCTGCCCCGTTAATCGCCCGTAGGTGATTGCCGCCACTCATTCTTATCGCCCCCTGCCGCCGTTAATCGCCCGTGGGCATTGCTGCCACTCATTCTTCGCGCCCCCTACCGACGTTAATCGCGGGCGATTGCCGCCACTCATTCTCATCGCCCCCTGCCGACTTTAACGCCCGTAGGCGATTGCCACTCATTCTTATCGCCCCTGCGCGTTAATCGCCAGCCGAGCGTTGCTGCCACTCATTCTTATCGCCCCCTACCGCAGTTAATCTCTCGTAAGGCGATTGCCGCCACTCATTCTTATCGCCCCCCTGCCGCCGTTAATCGCCCGTGAGCGATTGTCGCCACTCGTTCTTATCGCCTTCCTGCCGCCGTTAATCGCCCGTAAGGAATGCCGCCCTCATTCTTATCCACCCTTGCCGCCGCTAATCGCCCGTAAAGGCGATTGCCGCCACTCATTCTTATCGCCCCCTGCCGCCGTTAATCGCCCGTAAGGCGATTGCGACATTATTATCGCGTTAATCGCCCGTAAGGCGATTGCCGGCACTCATTCTTATCGCCCCTGCCGCCGTTAATCGCCCGTAAGGCGATTGCCGGCTTTTCTTGGCCCCCTTACCGCGTTGTATCGCTCGTAGGCGATTGCCGCCACTCATTCTTATGGCCGCCCTGCGCCGTGTCGCCTGTGGCATTGCCGCCACTCATTCTTGGCCGCCCTGCGCCGTTAATCGCCAGTAAGGCGTTGCGCCACTCATTCTTATCGCCCCCTGCGCCGTTAATCGCCCGTAAGGCGTTGCCGCACTCATTCTTATGGCCCCTTACCGCCGTTAATCGCTCGTAAGGCGATTGCCGCCACTCATTCTTATCGTCCCCTGCCGCCGTTAATCGCCCGTGAAGGTGATTGCGCCACTCATTCTATTCGCCCCCTGCCCGTTAATCGCCTGTAAGGTGCCGCCACTCATTCTTATCGCCTTCCTGCCGCCGTTAATCGCCCGTAAGGCAATTGCCGCCACTCATTTTTATTGCCCCTGCCGCCGTTATCGCCCGTAAGGCGTTGCCGCCACTCATTCTTATCGACTCCCTGCCGCCGTTAATCGCCCGTAAGGCGATTGCCGCCACTCATTCTTATTGCCCCCCTGCCGCCGTTAATCGCCCGTAAGGCATTGCCGCCACTCATTCTTATTGCCCTCCCGCCGTTAATTGCCGTAAGGCGTTGCCGCCACTCATTCTTATCCAACCCTGCCGCCACTCATTCTTATCGCCCCCCTGCCGCCGTTAATCGCCCGTAAGCGATTGCCGGCACTCATTCTTATGGCCCCCTGCGTTAATCGCCGTAAGGCGATGCCGCCACTCATTCTTATCGCCCCCTGCCGCCGTTAATCGCCCGTAAGGCGGTTGCCGCCACTCATTCTTATCGCCCCCTACGCCGTTAATCGCCCGTAAGGCGATTGCCGCCACTCATTCTTATCGCCCCTACCGCCGTTAATCGCTCGGCGATTGCCGCCACTCATTCTTATCGCCCCCTGCCGCCGTTAATCGCCCGTAAGGCGATTGCCGCCACTCATTCTTATGGCCCCCTGCCGCCGTTAATCGCCCGTAAGGCGATTGCCGCCACTCATTCTTATCGCTCTGCGCCGTTAATCGCCCGTAGGCGATGCCGCCACTCATTCTTATGGCCCCCTGCCGCCGTTAATCGCCCGTAAGGCGATGCGCCGCCATTCTTATGCCCCCTGCCGCCGTTAATCGCCCGTAGGCGATTGCCGCACTCATTCTTATGCCCCCTGCCGCCGTTAATCGCCCGTAGGCGATTGCCGCCACTCATTCTTATCGCTCCCCTGCCGCCGTTAATCGCCCGTAAGGCGATTGCCGCCACTCATTCTTATGGCCCCCCTGCCGCCGTTAATCGCCCGTAAGGCGATTGCCGCCACTCATTCTTATGGCCCCCCTGCTGCCGCAAAATATCAAATTCAACAGGCTCGTTTCAGCCCGGTAACGCGTGGATTCTGCAGCCCAAACCCGACCAAATGAGACGTGTGTGTGTGTGTGTTGATCGATGTTATATAAGCGTGTTTATTTTGGTGGTCAATGAGGGAAATGTCACAAAATGGCCCCCATGTTGATTTACCCATAGTGTGTTCTTTTATGTGCTATTGAAAAGGGATATTTTTTCTTTCTCTTTCTCTTTTATAATTTGCTGCAGTATTATGTTAAAAAAAAAGGCATTTCATTTTTGGTAAGTCGTGTTTGATGGTGGTGTTCATTTGAGGGGAAAACGGTAGATATATTCAGTTTTGCAATGATTTTTCTTTATTGCTGTTAGGAGTAGTTTTATTATTATTATTATTATTATTATTATTATTATTATTATTATTATTATTATTATTATTATTATTATTATTGTTATTATTGTAGTAGTAGTAGTCGTAGTAGTAATAGTAGTAGTAGTAGTAGTAGTAGTAGTAGTAGTAGTAGTATCAACTGACACATATTTAAGACAGCATTAAATTTAAAACAGCATACAGCTTGCTAGCACTTTCTACTACGATTGGGAGGTAAACTTTAAACTTTGTAATAGTCGACAAATGCAATCAAACTGGGTGGAAAAGTTAAGTGAAACCAGAGGTATAAGTGCAGGCAAGTGTACATCTGTGATAAAATCAACTAAATTCCTATCTGGATGCAAGGGTGGACAGGAGTGGGCAGGAGAGGGCAAGGGAAGGACTGATACCTGAGACAGTGTGGAGGCTGATGGTGGTGAGGCCAACCACAGCTATTTCCCTCGTGTATTAATTGTCCCTCCTCCTCCTCCTCCTTTCCCCCTTCTCTTCCTTCTTCCCCTCTCGTCCTTTCCTCTTTTTCGTTTCATCTTTCCCTCCCCACCTTCTTCCTTCTCCCTCCCTCCCCTTCCCCCAGCTCCATCCTCCTCATTTTCCCCTCTTCTCCTTCCATCCTCCTCCCCCCTCTCTCCTTTTCCACCTTTCCTCCTTTCTTCTTCTACTATCCCCCTTCTCTTCCTTCCTTCCCCATTCCTTCACCTTTATCTTCCAAGTCAATTCAAATTCGATTCCTCTCCCATTCTTGTCTTCCCTTTATACCTCCTCGTTTTCCTCCCCAAGCGTCTCCTCTGTCCTCCTCTTCCTCCACTACCCCTCCTTGTCCCCCATCCTCCTCCTAGGTGAGTCAGTCAGAGGTGTCCGCTAACTTCCGCTAAAATATTTGATCCAGTTACACGTAATTATAAAACTTGTGTCAAAGTTTTATAAAGTGGATAGGCGAGTTTAGGTGGTGGGAGGGAGGGAGGGAGGGAGGGAGGGAGGGAGAGACGAAGATTGCAGAGAGGGATGGGGAAGGAAGGAGGGAAGGAAAGAATGAAGGAAGGGAGGGAAGGGATGGACGAGTTTAGACGGTAGGACCATAGAGGAAGGAGGGAGGGAGGGAGGTTATTATTATTACATAAAACTCCACATACAAAATAATCATAATTATAAGACAAAAATAAAAAAGATAAAAAACAAAATAACACAAATTCCCGAATATAAAACCCCCTAAACCCAAAATACCCACAAAACACTAAATTGTGTTTTTTCTGAGCCATCAACCCCCGACGCGCCACCACACGCAGTAGGGTCGACTACGGTCCACTAACTGAGTCACGTAATCTGAAAAACAAGGGGAATGAGGTGACTTGTTGGTTGTTATACCTTGTTTATTGCTTTGTTTATCGAACCAGCGACTGTAGGACCAACAGGCGAGTACTATATCTACTCAGCCAATGCGCAAAGTCTAAATTTATGAGAAAGAGAGTGTGTCTCTCAGTGTCGCGCTGCTATCAGCTAGTGAATGGGCGGTGTTTACAGAGGGCGCCACCTGTCTATGTTTACACTACACACTGTTGGTTGCCATCTTACCTTTTGATGAGGACACACACACGCACACACAAGCCATGAATGCAATCAACAACATCTTGAGTAAATGTAAACGAAGAAGTATATACAACCAAGCCAAGAAAGACTACTTCTAGGTGAGAAAACTTGAGGGGCCAAGGAGCTCGACCAGGACAATCCCCTCCCCCCTCCCTCCCAGCTGTTGGTGACGAGTGCACGCCTATTTACATTCTCTCCTCGGTGGGGCAAGGCCTTGACTCATTCAAAAAAGCCCGGGCGTTTGTTTACACTGCCAGAATGAAAGCAAAACACGAGGGTAGGAGCGACTGTTGGGTATTATATGTGGATTTTGTGTCGTGTCAACATGGGGCCGAGACTCCACACTGTGAGGGTTTGCGTGTGTGTGTGTGTGTGTCTGTGTGACCTGATCGAGACGCCGTGTATGCTTTTGTCAGTTGTGTTGACGTGTCTGTACAGGAAGATGAATTCTTCTTTTTCTTCTTTCTCGTTTTCTTTGTCTTTTTCGTCTTCTTCTTCTTTTCAAGCCTTTTAAAGAGTTTCTTTGTGTCAATTTTTAAGAGACTACAAAAGCTGTTTCGTATTCTCGTGTTTCTCTTCTCTGCACCTCGATAGTTATAATTTTTTTCTTATGTCCTGGGATTAAAACTGTCGTTGTAATGCCTGGCAGCCTCGTTGGGATGCCTCCGCTGGCCTAAACAGACTACAGGAGATTACAACTAACCTCCATCCCTGGACGTGTTCCTCAGTGCCATAGAGGCTGAAGAATATGAAATATGACCTCTACAACACCCAGAGCGACCAGTCAACCAGAATCCAGGTCTAAGAAAGCCACCCGCAATAACTAGACCAGAACACAACCTTAACACACTGTTAACTTAGCTAACCCCGTAGCAAGGTGGTCAGCCTGCCTCCTACCTCCTCCTTAGTTTCTTCAATTTCCGAACTATCGACTCCATCCCTCCACCTCTCTCTCTTTCTCTCTCTCTCTCTCTCTCTCTCTCTCTCTCTCTCTCTCTCTAAAAACAGGGGCCCTGGCCAGGATTAACATTGGCCTTCACAGACTGCCATTCGGCCCAGCCACCTGAACCCTCGGCTAGTGTGTGTGATGACTGCCTGGTTCCCTGGACTATAAAACACATGGTCGAGTGCCCTAGCCTGTGAGACCTGAGGAGGAGGTGTCTCTCCAGCACTAGAGAATGGGATGGCTGCTCCCGCCTGCCCTTAGTTCACATATTTCATTCCCAGAGGATCTACGAGTCTTTTAGTTTGACTTCTGACTTCCTACAGAATATGTAAGCTAGTGTGTAAATTGAATATGGCAGCCTCACGTGATTTGAATTGTTACGATGCCGAAAGCCATATATACAATCAATTAATCAAACCCTCATTCTTTCATCCTTGTTATTCATTATCCTAATCTATATTCTGTTCTTAATTCCATCCTCTAGTTTCATCATTTTTCTCCAACTCCTTCTCCTCTTCCTTCTCATTATTCCGTCTCTGATACTCAATTTCATCGCTTATTCTCTTCCCCCACGCACAACAGATCAAAACAAATGGATCGGCTGTTGAAATATAACCCCCTCCCTCCCCAATCATCCAGAGCACGTCACATAGGTATACACTCTGCAACATCTACAACAACACCATGTTAAAACGATAAACAAACTCCTATACCGTGTTGTATTTTCCATGTTTACTCTATGTATTTCTCCTCGTTCAGTATTAAAACTTTTATTCAACCTTCCAGAGTATTTTATCCTCTGCGTGTGTACAAAAATTTCCGTTCTGAAATTTTTCGTGTTATTTTTGGTACCGTGTGTGTGTGTGTGTGTGTGTGTGTGTGTGTGTGTGTGTGTGTGTGTGTGTGTGTGTGTGTGTGTGTGTGTGTGTGTGTGTGTGTGTGTGTGTGTGTGTGTGTGTGTGTGTGTGTGTGTGTGTGTGTGTGTGTGTGTGTGTGTGTGTGTGGCTGGTCTGGCGTTGGGGCTGTCTCTGACGTGCAACACCTATGCCTTAGCGGGGGGTAAGATTAATGGTTGTGCATGTGTGGGGAGAGGAAGGGAGGAAGGGAGGGGGTGTTTTTATGGTAAACGTGTGTAGGAGACATTTCTATGATTGTTTGTATCGTGTGTGTGTGTGTGTGTGTGTGTGGTTGTATGGTTGGTTTAGTGGCGTGTTTGTGTGTATTGTAGTTTCTTGACGATCCTTTAGTCATAGTGCTGTGCGGTGTATGGTTATTGTGGCAGTGTAGGATGTATGGTATTGTGTGGTAGTCTATGGTATATGTAGGGGATGATGGTGGCGGTGTATGGTGTATGGTGGCGGTGTATGGTGTATGTAAGGGAGGGAGGTGGTGGCGGTGTAAGGTGATAGGTCCCCACCACTAAATATATTACCTGGGCAGTTCCTCAAAGGTTAGGTTAGGTTAGGTTAGGTTAGGTTAGGGTAGGTTAGGGTAGGTTAGGTTAGGTTAGGTTAAGGATGAGAAGCTACGCGGGATGAGGGCTGGGGAACATGGCCACGCCCCGACCACAGACCACCAAACAGGACTGGTCTGGGACATTGTAAAACCTGCTCGTTGGACACTACAAATGAGCCCTTTTGCGGTCGGCTGCGTCCATGGTTACTTTGGCCACGTTGAGGAGGAGGGGGGGAAAGGGGGTGGGTGTGTGAACAGAGGAGGGTGAGGGAGGGAAGAGGGGGTGTGTGAACAGAGGAGGGTAAGGGAGGTGGTGAGCGAAGGTGTGTGAGAGGAGGAAAGAGTGGGAGAGGAGGGGGAGGACAGGGGAGGGGTGAGGGGGGATGTAGGGGAGGGGTGTTTAGCAGGGGAGGGGTGAGAGAGGTGTGAACATAGGAGGTAGGGGTTGACGGGGTGTAAGGAGAGAGGATGATAACTGTGGGGAAGTATAAGGGAAGAACAAATAATAAATGAACAGCAAATAAAGAAGAATAAAAGTACAGAAGGCAAAAAAATACATAAATAAACAAGAAAATACAAGAGAATGCAGAAAGGAGAAAGGCAAAAATGAAAGGACAGAGAAGGATTAAGAAAGAACGAGAAAAGACAAAACATAACACCACGAGAAAGAGAAATGGAGAGAAGGAGAAGAATAAAAGAGAAAAGACAAGAAAAAACAAGAATGGAGAACTATAAGAATAAACGACAATAACACTAAAGTAACACATACCAAAGAGACAGAAAGAGAGAGACAAGAAAGAGACGATAATTAAAAATGAAAAATATAACGACAAACAGTAAGAGAAAATAAAATGTGAAAAGAAAATTTGAGATAAAATTAGAGGAAAAATAAACGAAGGAAGAATAAAGAAAAAATACAATAAATCAGAAGAAGTGATAGAGAAAGAAAAGAAAAGAAAACAAAAATAAACAAGGAGAATAAAGCAACACGAGAGATAGAAAAAGAAAGGGAGATAAGGTGAAAGAGAACTCATGACAAACAAAGAGAAAACACAAGGAGAAAATGAGTTACACAGAATGACAAAGACAACGAAGAAGAAAGAAAAACGAAAGCAGAAGAAAGAAGAAACATCTGCTGAAGAATGGGAGTGAAAGAACATACAAAAGATGAAAGGAGGATGAAGGTGTGTGTGTGTGTGATAAAAGTGAACATAGATAGATAGATAGATAGATAGATAGATAGATAGATAGACGCTCACATCCCATTTTCTGTTGATTTATTTTTCTGGTTTTCTTTATTGTTTTATTCAGCTTAACGAGGCGGAAGACGATGGTTCCTTTGGTGGGGGGGGACTCTCAGGCAGGCTCTCCAGGCTGGTAGTGGGGGGACTCTCCAGGCTGGTAGTGGGGGAGGGGGGGTCTCCAGGCTGGTAGTTCTCCAGGCTGGTAGACTGGCTTCCTGCCAAACTACTGCTCCTTTAAGGAATCTCAAAACGTCCTAGCAAGGATCTACCTCCACCTCCTTCACCCCATCTCCCCTCCCCTTCCATCTCCCCTCCCCTCCCCTCCCCTCCCCATCTCTGAACGACCAGCTCCACAACCATCATCTCTGGCAGGACTTAACTCCATCGAGGGAGGGCCGTTTGTTCATGCTTCAGTGGAGGACTAACTCCACAAAGGAGGACATTGTGGTGACACAGTGGAGGGACACTCCATGAATATGTCCCCAGCTCGTGTTATGGCCTGGAGGGTGAGAGAGGGAGGGAAGAGGGGTGGTCAGGGTAAGGTGAGAGGAATTGGAGGCAAGGGAGGGGGGGAAGGAAGGGAAGAGGATGGGATGGGAGGAAGATAGGGAGAAGGAGACGGAGGGAGGGAAGAAAAATGAGGGAGGGCTAATGAGATGATTTGGAGGTAAGGGAAGGAGGGGGAGGGAGAGGAGTGAAAAGGAAGGAGGGGAAGGGGATGGAAATAATAGGGAGTGGGGGGGGAGGGAGGGGAACACGAAGGGAAGAGCGATGGATAGGGGGAGGGTTGAAAAGGGAATGGAAGAGGGATGAGAGGAAGGGAATTTAGAGGAATAGAAAAGGGGCGTGCGAAAGACAGTGAAAGGAAAGGAGGGAGAATATCACCCACGCCTAAAACAACCAATCATTTTATTCTCAGAAACACACACACACACACACGCGCGCGCACGTTCACCTGAGAAGATATTTATAGTTTTTAATGAAGAACGAGTTTTTCTTCGTTCTTTTGTAGTTTCTTTTTCTTTGAGTTTTCTATTTAATGTAATAATGAGAAGGATCTTTGCTTTCTCTCTCTCTCTCTCTGTCTGTCTGTTTATGTATGTATGTATGTATGTATGTATGTATGTTGTATGTATGTATGTATGTATGTATGTATGTATGTATGTATGTATGTTGTATGTATGTATGTATGTATGTATGTATGACGTTGATCATCAGAGTCAAAGAAACAAGTGCTTTGAGTATGACCTCCTCCTCCTCCCCCCCTCCTCCTCCTCCTCCTCCTCCTTCTCCCCCCCCCTCCCCTCATCCCTACTCCCCACTTTCTTCTCCTACTTCTACTTCTTCCTTCTTCTCCACCTTCCTCCCCTCCCATACCTCCCTTCCCTACCACTCCTCCCTCCGTCTCTCACCTCCTACAATGGTCTTCCTCCAACAGTTTTTCTCTCAAGGGTCAACTCCCAATTTTCTACCATTTATAAAAACAAATTTGAGGAAAATTGTTACAACAGTGTAAAACCATTTCATTTTTTCCCCCCTTCACCAAAACTCGCTTCCCCCATCACCACTACCCACTACTCACCACCATCACCACCAACTACACCACCACCACCAACCACACCACTACCATCACCACCAACGACACCATCACCACCCACCATCACCACCAACGACACCATCAACACCACCGACCACCACCATTCTACCCAGGACACAATGACCATCCTAACCTTAGCTTCATCTTAACAACCACGACGAAATGGATAGGACCACACAAGGGACGTCTTTTGATGGATGGTCCCTGGAGGATGGTGAACGAGTGGATGGAGGGAGGTGGGATGGATAGAAATGGATGGGGCAGGGTATATGCTCTCAGTAGGACGGGGCGACACAGTAAATCTTGGGTGACGTAAAATGACAAAAAGAAATACATTGGCAAATTGAAGTGATTGAATATTTAGAGGATGAGCGTCTCTCTCTCTCTCTCTCTCTCTCTCTCTCTCTCTCTCTCTCTCTCTCTCTCTCTCTCTCTCTCTCTCTCTCTCTCTCTCTGATATGTTCTTACTACCACCATGCTATTGTACTATTCCAGATTATACTAAATGTTACATAATACTTCCTTGAGATGAATGTATAGTATATATCAGGGATTCTATATGTACTCTTCTTTATATAAACTTTCTAACTTCCTTAAAAGTATTGAAGACTTTTTTTTTTTTAAGATTCTCTATATATGAAAGTTCTTGTGTAAATGTCTTATTATATTTTAGGTGTCCTTAACTGACCTGCAGCCTCGTGTAAAAAAAACTCCAGTTAATTAAATGGTATCTGGACCATTTTTAAGGGATCAGGGATTTATTAAAGCTTAAATACCGATACAACAACAACAACAACAACAACAACAACAACAACAACCACAACAACAACAATAATAATAATAAAGACGAAAATGTAAGAGCATAAGTCCTTCCATTCTAAGACGCTAAAAGAAAATAAACAATTTTACTCGGTAAATCTCAGTTCTTTGAGGGTAAACTAACCGAAACATATTTCTTGGTTGTTGCTCTCTCTCTCTCTCTCTCTCTCTCTCTCTCTCTCTCTCTCTCTCTCTCTCTCTCTCTCTCTCTCTCTCTCTCTCTCTCTCTCTCTCTCTCTCTCTCTCTCTCTCTCTCTCTCTCTCTCTCATACCGGAGCAGGGAGACAGACAGACAGACAGACAGACAGACAGAGAGATGGAGAAGGGAGACGATGAGACTGAAAAAGAGAGAGACAATGGTTGATAATTTATCCAAGAGTTAATACCAGGTGATATATTAGAGTTATCCTTATTGTCTCTCTTCCGTTTCTGTGACGTTCTTCCTCCTCTTCCCTCAACGTCCCTCGGAAGTCCCCCTCTCTCCCCCTTCGCCTCCTTCCCCAACGTCCCTAGGAAATCCCCTCCCTTCTCTTCCTCCTCTTCCCCCAACGCTCCTGGAAAGTCCTCCTCCCTCCTCCTCCCCCAGCGTTCCTAGGAAGTCCTCCATCCTTCTCCTCCCCCAGGAGAGAGAGACGGCTGTCCCAACACAGAAAATGAGCGCCTCTTTTGATGGAAATGGCTTTAAGCAATGTTATCTCGTGGTTGTCTTAAGCAATGTTACCTCGTGGCTGTCTTAAGCAATGTTATCTCGTGGTTGTCTTAAGCAATGTTACCTCGTGGCTGTCTTAAGCAATGTTACCTCGTGGCTGTCTTAAGCAATGTTACCTCGTGGCTGTCTTAAGCAATGTTACCTCATGGTTGTCTTAAGCAATGTTATCTCATAGTTTGTCTTAAAGCAATGTTATCTCGTGGCTGTCTTAAGCAATGTTACCTCGTGGCTGTCTTAAGCAATGTTACCTCGTGGTTGTCTTAAGCAATGTTACCTCGTGGCTATCTTAAGCAATGTTATCTCGTGGCTGTCTTAAACAATGCAATGTTACCTCGTGGCTGTCTTAAGCAATGTTACCTCATGTGGCTTTATCTCAAAGGTTCTTAAGCAATGTTACCTCGTGGTTGTCTTAAGCAATGTTATCTCGTATTATTAGCTGTCTTAAGCAATGGCTGTCTTAAGCAATGTTACCTCGTGGTTTGTCTTAAGCAATGTTACCTCATGGTTGTCTTAAGCAATGTTACCTCGTGGCTGTCTCGTGGCTGTCTTAAGCAATGTTACCTCGGTGGTTGTCTTAAGTTACCTCGTGGCTGTCTTAATGTTACCTCGTGGCTGTCTTAAGCAATGTTACCTCGTGGCTGTCTTCATGGTTGTCTTAAGCAATGCAATGTTACCTCATGGTTGTCTTAAATGTTACCTCGCAAGCAATGTTACCTCGTGGTTGTCTTAAGTCTTCGTGGCTGTCTTAAGCAATGTTACCCCTCATGTGGTTGTCTTAAGCAATGTTACCTTGGCTGTCTTACCGTGGTTGTCTTAAGCAATCTTGGTTGTCTTAAAAGCAATGTTACCTCGTGGCTGTCTTAAGCAATGTTACCTTACCTCGTGGCTGTCTTATGTGTTACCTCGTGGTTGTCTTAAAGCAATGTTGGCTGTCTTCGCGTATTGCCTCGTGGTTTGTCTTAAGCAATGTTACCTCGTGGTTGTCTTAAGCAATGTTACCTCGTGGTTGTCTTAAGCAATGTTACCTCGTGGTTGTCTTAAGCAATGTTACCTCGTGGTTGTCTTAAGCAATGTTACCTCGTGGTTGTCTTAAGCAATGTTACCTCGTGGCTGTCTTAAGCAATGTTACCTCGTGGTTGTCTTAAGCAATGTTACCTCGTGGTTGTCTTAAGCAATGTTACCTCGTGGCTGTCTTAAGCAATGTTACCTCATGGTTGTCTTAAGCAATGTTACCTCGTGGTTGTCTTAAGCAATGTTACCTCGTGGCTGTCTTAAGCAATGTTACCTCGTGGTTGTCTTAAGCAATGTTACCTCATGGTTGTCTTAAGCAATGTTACCTCGTGGCTGTCTTAAGCAATGTTACCTCATGGTTGTCTTAAGCAATGTTACCTCGTGGTTGTCTTAAGCAATGTTACCTCATGGTTGTCTTAAGCAATGTTACCTCGTGGTTGTCTTAAGCAATGTTACCTCATGTGGCTTTATCTCAAAGGTTCTTAAGCAATGTTACCTCGTGGTTGTCTTAAGCAATGTTATCTCGTATTATTAGCTGTCTTAAGCAATGGCTGTCTTAAGCAATGTTACCTCGTGGTTTGTCTTAAGCAATGTTACCTCATGGTTGTCTTAAGCAATGTTACCTCGTGGCTGTCTCGTGGCTGTCTTAAGCAATGTTACCTCGGTGGTTGTCTTAAGTTACCTCGTGGCTGTCTTAATGTTACCTCGTGGCTGTCTTAAGCAATGTTACCTCGTGGCTGTCTTCATGGTTGTCTTAAGCAATGCAATGTTACCTCATGGTTGTCTTAAATGTTACCTCGCAAGCAATGTTACCTCGTGGTTGTCTTAAGTCTTCGTGGCTGTCTTAAGCAATGTTACCCCTCATGTGGTTGTCTTAAGCAATGTTACCTTGGCTGTCTTACCGTGGTTGTCTTAAGCAATCTTGGTTGTCTTAAAAGCAATGTTACCTCGTGGCTGTCTTAAGCAATGTTACCTTACCTCGTGGCTGTCTTATGTGTTACCTCGTGGTTGTCTTAAAGCAATGTTGGCTGTCTTCGCGTATTGCCTCGTGGTTGTCTTAAGCAATGTTACCTCGTGGTTGTCTTAAGCTGTTACTCATGGTAAGCAATGTTACCCCTGTCTTAAAAGCAATGTTACCTCATAGTTTTGTCTTAAGCAATGTTACCTCGTGGCTGTCTTAAGCAATGTTACCTCGTGGCTGTCTTAAGCAATGTTATCTCGTGGCTGTCTTAAGCAATGTTACCTCGTGTTACCTCGTGGCTGTCTTAAGCAATGTTACCTCGTGGCTGTCTTAAGCAATGTTATCTCGTGGCTGTCTTAAGCAATGTTACCTCGTGGCTGTCTTAAGCAATGTTACCTCGTGGCTGTCTTAAGCAATGTTACCTCGTGGCTGTCTTAAGCAATGTTACCTCATGGTTGTCTTAAGCAATGTTACCTCGTGGCTGTCTTAAGCAATGTTACCTCGTGGTTGTCTTAAGCAATGTTACCTCGTGGCTGTCTTAAGCAATGTAAAAAAAAATATAAAAGAATTGAAGGAAAATTTGTTGGTTTCCTTCCAAATAATGGAGAGGTTATGACCCATGAGAAAATGGCAGAGGAACTCACCAAGTAACATTTTTCTCAGCAAGTTACAGACAGAGACGTGAGGCTAAACACCTCGCGGAGCAAATCTGAAATCTGAATCTAATAATATCTTACAACATATATAGAAGTGACATCATAGACAGTCGCCATTATGACCTGCTAAGAATAGATGTTACCCTCATGTCTTAGGGTTGGCGACTTCGGCCCTCCACTACAAACGTCTTCAAATGGCATACAATATATCTTTCGGAAAATCGTACCAATAGAAGAAAAGGTATGGGAAGACGTTAGAACATAGCAATATATCCTCACTCGGAAGGTAATTGTCCCTGGTTGTACTGGAGAATGTAATTGGATCCATTTTGGGACAAATCCTGGCGTGATACAGAACGACAGGAACAGTATCTTACAACGCCCTGTCTTCCAATATCCTGTATTTTGCAACACCCTGTAGAGTACAACACCATATACAGCCCTCTAGTACATCCTATTACAACATCCTTCTACACCCTGTACTGTATTACAACACCCTACTACACCTTACAACACCCTGCTACACCTTACAACACCCTATTACACCTTACAACACCCTGCTACACCTTACAACACCCCCGCTACACCTTACAACACTGGAACGCCCGAGTTACCGCGTATCGACTGACATAAAGAACAGCACCTCGGGGCGTGTTGAGATACAGTGGACAATACTATCCTTGTGTTGTTTCCTAGACGCCAGGTGGAGATGAGAACAAATCTTAAGTGGTATTAGGTATTATCACAGGCCTTCCACCTTTATCATGTTACACCAGTTTGGCACCACTATCATGTTACACCACCTTGGCACCACTATCATGTTACACCACCTTGGCACCACTATCATGTTACACCACCTTGGCACCACTATCATGTTACACCACCTTGGCACCACTATCATGTTACACCACCTTGGCACCACTATCATGTTACACCACCTTGGCACCACTATCATGTTACACCACCTTGGCACCACTATCATGTTACACCAGCTTGGCACCACTTCCATGTTATGCTAAAATAAGTTTGTCAAAATAAAATTAATATACGAATCTATAAAACAAATTATTAGGAGTTAGTGTATTTTTTTTACACACCCCAAATACGTGTCAACTACCCAGCCTTAGGGTAGGGTAGGGTAGGGTAGGGTAGGGTAGGGTAGGGTAGGGTAGGGTGGGTAAGGGGTAGGGTAGGGTAGGGTAGGGTAGGGTGAGGGTAGGGTGGGGTGGGGTAGGGTAGGGTAGGGTAGGGTAGGGTAGGGTAGGGTAGGGTAGGGTAGTTAATTTTAATGTGAAATAAGCTAAGGTTAATCTTTTAAGTGGACCTGAGGCTTTAAGTCACAAGGGGTATGAATGACCTTTATTTCGAAGCTCTGAGCCTATAGTGAATATGTGGGAAGGAACTTTACAACTAATTATGAGTTGTTCTCGAATATTAACTCAGTTGAGGTACAGTGAAGACTTTAAATTGTAGTTAAGATTTATCATGTAATAATTCTTGGTGGATTAAAAAAAAAAAGATTACTAGGGTGACCATTTTGAAGGACATGTTCAATAAGTGATTCATTTCCTCATTAAATGGATGAAAGTTTGGGATTATGTTATATGCACTGTTGATTACTGCTCTCAACGTGGAGCCAAGGATGGACGTAGCGTCAAGAAATCATGAACGTAGTAAAGAACACAGAGGGACAATCCAGGATAGAAACAGTTTCCATAGAGTGTGCAGATCAATGAGAGTATTTCAGTATTATATTTATAACCTCGTCGATGATAGAAATGCAAAAAGGAAAAAAAAAAAACTAACAGTGTTTTCATAACTTGGCTTTAGTCTAGGAAACTGTGGGCGGATGAGAAATATGGATCCCTCCACTGCTGGGGTACTGACGTCATCACTTCTCTCTACTTGAGCCTTGAGTCTATTACTTGTGGGGGTGTAGAGGGGGGGGAGGGTGGAGGATGAAGGGGAGAGGGGGGCGTCATGTTATTAAGGAAAGTTTGATATGGTTCCAGTCAATTTGTCTTCAATGATTCGATTTTAACGTCTCTCTCTCTCTTAAAGCACCCATTCACTGCCCTTCCCTCCTTCTCCCTTCGTCCCTCCCACCCAATCTACTCTCCTCTTCCTCTCACCCACTCTTCTTCCCACCCACTCTTCCTCTCACCCATTTACCCACCCTCCACTTACCGTCCCTCCACCCACCCTCCCCCTCCCTCAGCAGCTGTCACCAGATATATTGCGCTGACTCCTCACTCGCCATCGTCGCCGTAAACTGATAACTTATTCGGGGGACCATCTGGGACCATCTGGGCTTATTTCGGTCACTTCCATTAAACTTTTCTTCATGTCCGACTGACTGTCTGTCTGTCTTATGACGAGCCCCCCCCAGTCGTCTCACGTCACACTGCTGTCATTGGTGTGTGTGTGTGTGGTGATGATAGTATTGCCGAGGTAGCTACTACTACTACTACTACTACTTTTTTTTTTTTTTTTTTTTTTTTTTAGAACGTGGCCTCCAGTCTCCCCCAATAGCCACACCTTCGCCACCATTTATTTACCTTAATATTAAATATCCTAATACATAAGAAACTATCCTATCTGTGTTAAATTAGTTGAGCCGCAGATCCATGCGGCATTCAGTGACTGTAGCCTCATAGTCGATATCTGCAGCAGTTGTCGGAGTAGGGGCAGAAGCTCTCGTTCCCCTGAGGCAGAGCAAAGCCGACCGAAGGACAGTCGACATCTCATCCAGGCTGTGACATAACTTCTGGGCTGCTGCTTCTGTTCGGAGATCAGCTCCGCGAGTCTGGCGTAGAAACATCTTGCACTTGGGCCCATCCCACCAGAGGTTGTGAACACTAGAGGAGTGAAGCTGCCTTGATCAACATTTTGAATTCTCTCCCCATATGCCCTTCTCTTGTCGTTCTCGTTCCTCCTATGCGCAGCATCGAGAGCTAGGTTACGGTGACAAGCGGCCATGGGATCAAAAATCCTGATGTCGAAGAAAGCTCGCTGTCCCCGCGTCCAGAATCCTCGAGCACTGACGTCCACACGGGCTTCGTTAGATGTGTTTGAAGTCCTGTGTTGGAAGATCTCGCCATCCAGTGGAAGGAGGGTCGGTTCTACCATGACGTCCCGGCAGATTTCCTTCAACATATTTGCTGTGAGATCCCTTACCTCGTCATGCCTCATGCATATGAAGCCCCCCTTCTTGCAAACCATGGCGTGATCGCCATCATAGGAATAGCCACACACGCATTGGGAGGGCAAACCATCTACTGGCCAACCGTACCTTAGAGCAATGGCATCTGTAAATTCTTGTTTGTTAAGGCTGAAACCATTTGCCCTTATCGGTAACGTAGTTAACCAGTTCGAGGCGCCCACCTCCTGCGCTATAGCTACTTTTTTGTCAAATTTTCTGGAACCAGCAGCAATAGTTGCTGCAACATGTCATTTTGGCAGTGCTGCCGATCTGTTGTAATGGACCTACGGATCTTATTAACTTCGCTGGTGTCCACTTCCCCTGTTGCATTCTGGGCTATTATGTGGTCAGTGAGGGCTGCCGTGAGCTTAAGTGAATTTTGATGTTCAGAGTCAGCAGTCTCCTCTGGATTAGTTAGTCCCATCCCTCCCAGTCTTGGTGGAAGTGCAAGAAGTGTTCTTTCTACTAGGGTTAAGTCGTGGTGTTTCACTAGTTTGGGAATGAACTTGACACTGATTGCTTCTTCCAAAGGGTGGAGGAGTACTACTACTACTACTACTACTACTACTACTACTACTGTTACTGTCTTCTGTTACCTGTGCCCTGTTACTACCTACTGTTGCCCCAATTCTCAACCCTCTCCGTTGCTCGTATACTGTTGCCTTTTACTGTCCATGCCACCGTTACCTCTCCCTGTTGCTATCGCTGTTTGTCTCACCGTTATCTCTCCCTGTTGTCCTGTTGCCAAGATTGTGGTAGCGAAGGATCACCTGAGAGAGAGAGAGAGAGAGAGAGACCTTGGTTAGAGCACATCTGTCGCTGTCTGTGTGATGCTCCGGGCTACAGCTATTTGGGGTCGGTTGCTGTTTTGCTACTACAGGGGTTGGAGTGGGGGTTGGAGTGGGGGTTGGAGGAGAGGTTAAGGGGGGTGGGGGGGAGGTGGTTAAAGCTGTGACTCCCTTTGCTGTTATCGTTTTTGCTGTGACTCTTGCTGTCATATTTTCTCATATTTACAGGCGTTTTTTTGTGCTGTTATTTTTGTTGATGTTCTTGTTGTTATTGTTGTTGTGGATGTTCTTGTTGTTATTGTTGGTGTTGTTGTTGTGGATGTTTTACTTACTGCTGGTGTATCTGTATGTTGTAAAGGTTGTTAAGGTAGTTCTTGATGCATTTGTTGTGTGTGTGTGTGTGTGTGTGTGTGTGTGTGTGTGTGTGTTTGTGTTGCTCTCAAGCTACACCACAGGCATAAGATAATGTCTACTTATGTTTCACAAGTTATCGTTCAACACCTCAAATTAGTCCTTTAAATGTATTGGTCAAAATTGGTCCAGCAGAGAACAAGGTCATAGTTCAGGTTTAAAGTTTCCCCAATGACTACCTGGTTTTGTTACTACCTTACTCAAACGACCACCTGAATCGAGACGACCTTATTCAAGCGACCACCTGAATCGTGACGACCTTGCTCAAGCGACCACCCTACACACGAATTTCATCAGCAAACAAGAAAACTGACAGAAGACAAATCACAGAAACAACCACATTCTTTTTTGTTGATCTCGTTGTGTTGCTTCGCTGCCCACCACTCATTCCCCGTTACCACCCAAGACGACAGCCAGCAGACAGTCAGCCAGCGTCTGTCATCCTCCTCCTCGTCGTCATGGAGCGCTGACATCCATTTATTGTCAGTCGGCCCCCCACCACACGACTCTCCAATTTAATTCACAGGTGTTGGCAGGTTGGGCGCACACTCAACATGGCTCTCCTTGTCATTTACATATTGCAGAGACACCACCATCCCTTGTAGCCGCGGCTGTTGCTGGTTGCTGTCATTCTCCCTGATTTACCTGTCTTCTCCTTCTTTTTCTCCCTTCTCCCTTAACCTAACCTAACCCCATCACATTTTATTTCTATTAGTTCCTATACCAACCCGATCTCCAAACACCTTTTTCCCTGTATCAATACTTTCACTTATGGGCCGGACCGACAGAATATGGGACCCACTTTCACTATTTTTTTTTTCCTTTTCCTGACGATTCACATCATCCCAATTTTACACAATTTCCACGTATTTTCTCCCCTATTTTCTCTTTCTCTTTCCCATAACCATTAACACCCTACATTCTTTTTTTCACCCTCCCATTCCCTACCCCTACCCCTTCCACTTATCCCTCACCCTACCTGCAGCCTCCCACTATCCCTAACCCTGACTCTCCCTCTCCCTGTCTAGTCCACAACCTCTTCTCGTCTCAAACCAAGGAACCGTCAAGTGGATTTCTAAATTTACCCACTCGACCACGGCATACCACGTCTTATGGGGTATAAACGAGTAAATTTATCCTTAATTAATGTCTTACCTGAAGATTTTCGTCGATTTTAACGTGTATTTAACTCGTTTTTTTGTTTTCTGTTCGTGGGAATCTAAGCCATTGGACTTAAGTTACCTGAGCTATTAGTGTGAGATTGTGAAAGTAAGTGCCAAAGGAGAGATAGAATGTGCATGAGTTTCACCGTCTCTGTCTCCCGGTGAGAGATACAGTACACTCCCGGGGCTCTATAATACAGTACACTCCTCGGGCTCTATAATACAGTACATCACTGAGTCTCACCGTCTCTGTCTCCCGGTGAGAGATACAGTACACTCCTGGGGCTCTATAATACAGTACATCAATGAGTCTCACCGTCTCTGTCTCCCGGTGAGAGATACAGTACACTCCTCGGGCTCTATAATACAGTACACTCCCGGGGCTCTATAATACAGTACATCAATGAGTCTCACCGTCTCTGTCTCCCGGTGAGAGATACAGTACACTCCTGGGGCTCTATAATACAGTACATCAATGAGTCTCACCGTCTCTGTCTCCCGGTGAGAGATACAGTACACTCCCGGGGCTCTATAATACATACCCAAGTTGACTGATGGAAGATGTTGTGCCATGGTTAATTCGGTAAATCTTGTTGCACTCGTTCAAAGGAGCCAGAAGGTGCCATACAGTAGAGTGCCATATAGTAAATTATGCCATACAGTAGAGAGTGCCATACAGTCGCTGACCTGCATGGACAACATTAGTACTACTACCCTGAAGCACCATTAATACCGCTAACGACACCACCTGAAACACCACTAATACTGTACTACCCCACCACTACCAACACCATCCTCCGTCACCTCTGGAACCTCCACCTCTCCCTCCACCTCCCCCCCCTCTGCCCCCCCCCTTTCTTCTCTCCATCCTTTCCTCGTTCGTCTTAGCCATCTCTCTCTCTCTCTCTCTCTCTCTCTCTCTCTCTCTCTCTCTCTCTCTCTCTCTCTCTCTCTCTCTCTCTCTCTCTCTCTGTGTGTGTGTGTGTGTGTGTCGTATGCAACCCTCCATAATTCAGTCGTTCTTTTGTGCATTACATAAGGTTATTTAAATCAGGTAACAATACAGGTATTAATATATTACTCCAATAAATAAATATACAACCGTTGTTTATGACTTACTTATCGTTACATTTGCTGTTGTTTAAATATATGATAATTACAGTATTTTTTTATTATAAATACGCGTTATTTATCCATTACGTATAATTACAATAATGTATTTTCGCATCACAGTACAAAACAATCTTTTCACATTACACAACAAAACAACAGTAGTTATCTCCACCACAAAACATTCCAGTCTCCTTTTTTTTTTCATTATTTCCCGTCAATGAGTTCATGTATAATCGTTCTTTTGTCATCAGGTGAAATTTGGCGTTGAAAACCAATCACACAAGAGTAGTTACCAAGCTGTTTGTCACCAACCAATCAGATTGCAAATTGGACTCAAGCGTGCATGGGAAATTGCTCATTGGTCAGCGTCATCACAGGGGGAAGTATTGGCCCTCATAGGGTAGTAATACATTTGGAAGGTTCTATCACAATACTGCTTAACTCTTTGAAATTGAGAAATATGCCAGGATTAGAGAGAGAGAGAGAGAGAGAGAGAGAGAGAGAGAGAGAGAGAGAGAGTGTGTGTGTGTGCGTGTGTGCGTGTTTATATTTGCCTGTACGTGCATGTGTTTATGAATTTGTACAAATGTGCATAAAAACGCCCATCTAATTACTTATTCCTATATGGGGCCCCGTCTGACCACAAACACACACATATGTATACACACATCCATACACACGCACACAAACACACACACATGTATACACACATCCATATACACGCACACAAACACACACATCACAATAAACACTCCACTTACACTCAAAGTGACATGAACACCTAATTTGCATATCAAAGCCGTCCTTCTCAGAGCCCAATCAACACTCTCGGCTTGTCCACTGCCAATCACCTCAGTGCCACCGGACCTTGCTTGGCACTTGACCGGAATTACACAAGTGACCAGAACTTGCAATGAGTTGAGAGTGCAGCATTAGCGAGAGAGACGTTGATGGCATGAGGTAACGAGATCTATATACTAAAGTGTGTCATCCAAGTTAGCAGTGTACAGTAGTTTGAGAATCATTTCGTTACCTCAAGAATGTCTCAGGAAGTCATTTTCCGCCGTAACTCTTCATTAAATAAGTCGTTCATATCCATAACATACACGTTAAGTAATCACAGCAGATAAACCTTATTAAGTAGACGTTCGAGTATCACTGTATTATATGAACTGGTTACAATACGTATTACTGAATTACAGGAGTGGATTTCTACTATGTAACAGCCTTCATTTTGTATTTAATTACATAATATATTATGCGAACAAATTACAGTAACATAACTCATCACAACTACAAATACATATTAAAACAACATTACTGTAAATGATTGTAGCTACTGTAATCATACTCAACGTATATAATAGATCCATAACATTCAAATAACTCACTACAGTAACCAATTTACAGCGCTGTAACTTGGTATTTCCAGCAGTGTTACAGAGGTACAGGGAGGGTCAAGGGTGGGGGGTAGGTGTGATGGAGGGAAGAGGGAGAGGGGGAAGGGATGGGGGGTAGAGGGAGGAGGGAAGAAGAGAGGAAGGAGGGAAGAGGAGAGGAACGAGATAGAAGAGAAGAAGAAAGGAAAGGGAAGAAGGACGAGGCAGGGGAGAGAGAAGGGAAGGGAGAGAAGGGAGAAAAGAGGGGAAGAGGGAGGCAGTGGATAGAGGAAGGAATGAGTATGTGTGGTAGAGATAAGTCAGGAGGGAGAAGGGACGGACGAACGGAGGAGAAGAAGAGAAGGGAGAATAGGGGGGAAAGGAAGGGGGAGAGGTAGATGGAGAAGAGAAGGGAGGAGGGAAGGGGAGGGAGCAGGGAAGAGAGAGGAGGCAAAAGACTGAGGTATTTACATGTGCTGTAAATTTTGTCTGTCAGAGAGAACGGTCACTTGTGGTTAGTTTTGGCGAAGCTGTTGGTGTAAGTGACGTGGTTATGGTTGGATAGGGGTGTAATTTACGTGGTTATGGTGGTTTTGGTGGAGGTGTTAGTGTAGTTGACGTAGTTTGGTGGTGTGGTGGTGTGTTGTGTAGTAAGTTGACTATTAAAAAGAATGTGATGGCGTTAATAGCATACCTTGACACCCCAGCCATATCTGTCATTCACCTTACACACACACACACACACACACACACACACACACACACACACACACACACACACACTTACAAAGATTAGTAAGTTTTTATCTACGAGTTGTTGTTTTTTAAGCTGTTTTAATTCTCCACAAGTCGACGCGAACTCCTCAAGCTGCGTTTAAGCGTTCAACGTTTATTCTGAAGGAGAAAGTTTTATTGCGTTGATTTTAGCGTTGTTATATGATTCTGTTTGGTGTGTGTGTGTGTGTGTGTGTGTGTGTGTGTGTGTGTGTGTGTGTGTGTGTGTGTGTGTGTGTGTGTGTGTGTGTGTGTGTGGTGTGTGTTTCCCGTTAAAAGAGTACCGTTGTGTATTATTTTCTGGTCGGTGTTGTCGAACCAGTCAGAGGGTGATTGGAACACACACACAGAGAGAGAGAGAGACGTCTTCCATTTCCCTTTCTAATTCCTTTCCTTCCGTCCTTCCCTTCTCTTCCAGCCTTTCCAGATTCCCTTTACTCCTCCCATCCATCCTTTATCTACTTCTCTCTCTTTCTTCCTCCCCATCACCCCTTTCCTCCTACTCTCCCCCATTCCCTACATCCCCTTCCTCTCACCCTTCTTTTCCCTCCTTCCCTTCCCTAATCTTGATGCCCAAAGCCTTCTTCCTCTCACTGCCCCCCCCCTCTTCGAGGCTGCGGTGGATCTTGGGGAAACATGATAGTTGCCGGTCACCCGCAGGTGTGTGTGTGTGTGTGTGTGTGTGTGTGTGTGTGTGTGTACGTGTGTGTGTGTGTGTGTGTGTGAACCCACAACATCTTGTTCAAGTTACAACTTAAGGATCAGCCTCAGAGAATCGATCACGTACGAGCCTCAGGAAAGTCGTCATAAGGGGAACTGACCGACTAGCGATAATTAAAGACCGCCCGAAAAGTATATCGTCTATCACCCCAAGTCTCAGAAGCTATCGTAAGGCAGAGTCTCAGAAGCTATCGTAAGGCAGAGTCTCAGAAACTATCGTAAGGCAGAGTCTCAGAAACTATCGTAAGGCAGAGTCTCTGAAACTATCGTAAGGCAGAGTCTCAGAAGGTATCGTAAGTTATATAATTCTCCTTTTGACAAAACACAGTACCACCTCCACTATACTGTACCTCCACTATACTGTACCTCCACCCTGTACCCTTCACCACATTACCACCTCCACTATACTGCACCTTCACCCTGTACCCTCCACTATACTGTACCTCCACCCTGTACCCTCCACTATACTGTACCTCCACCCTGTACCCTCCACTATACTGTACCTTCACCCTGTACCCTCCACTATACTGTACCTTCACCCTGTACCCTCCACTATACTGTACCTTCACCCTTGCAATTTAATTATACTGCACCTTCACCCTGTACCCTCCACTACAGTACCGCCTCCACTATACTGTACCTCCACCCCTGTACCTCCACTATACTCGTACCTCCACCCTGTACCCTCCACTCATAGTACCACCTCCACTATACTGCACCTCCACCCTGTAATTCCACTATAGTACCACCTCCACTATACTGTACTCCACCCTGTACCTCCCACTATACTGTACCTCCACCCTGCACCCTCCACTATAGTACCACCTCCACTATACTGTACCTTCAATTCTGTACCTAATTATACTGTACCTCCACCCTGTACCCTCCACTCACACTGTACCTTCACCCTGTACCCTCCACTATACTGTACTCAATCTCTGTACCTCCACTATAGTACCACCTCCACTATACTGTACCTTCAATTCTGTACCTAATTATACTGTACCTTCAATTCTGTACCCTCCACTATACACTGTACCACCCTGTACCTCCATCATAGTACCACCTCCACTATACTGTACCTTCACCCTGTACCCTCCACTATACTGTACCTCCACCCTGTACCCTCCACTACAGTACCGCCTCCACTACACTGTACCTCCACCCTGTACCCTCCACTACAGTACCGCCTCCACTACACTGTACCTCCACCCTGTACCCTCCACCACCACAACACCTTCCGCTTCCTGTTTCATTTCCCCTGTGGCAGTCGAACGCTGTGGAAATATTAGCGTGGTGAAGTGTGGTGAAGTGTCTATCATGGTTACTGTGGCGAATAACCATAACTAGGAAACTGAGGAAGTGCGTGTGTGTGTGTGTGTGGACGAGAGAGAGAGAGAGAGAGAGAGAGAGAGAGTCACACAGGGCAGGATCAGCCACCAGTAGTGCCAGCCCCAACAGGTAATCCCTAAATCTATGACTGGAAACACGCTGACCTCTCCCCCACCCCCCCTGCCTGAGTGTGTATATATTTGTCTCTGTGTGTGTGTGTGTGTGTGTGTGTGTGTGTGTGTGTGTGGTTGAATGTTTCCTGTATATTCAAGTTGTTTTTGTTTGTGTTTGCATTTGCACATATGTATGTCTGTATATTTGAGTATGTATGTTTTTTTTATTTACATCCGTCTCTATGTATGCATATGTGAGTATATATACGTGTTAGGATGAATATGTGTATTTATATGTATTCTTGTGTATATACTGCTTATACCGTTTAACCAACTGTTATTTTTTTTAGTTTGTTTATCACATCTCTTAATTATAAAGCCGCGATAATCGGATCAGCTGAACAATATCCACCCCAGCTTATTTCACCTATACATTAACCAAACTAACACTAACCTAACCTAACCTAACCTAACCTAACCTAACCTAACCTAACCTAACCTAACCTAACCTAACCTAACCTAACCTACCGCCTTCAATACCTTCTTAAGTTTTACATGGATTTTACCTGAAGTTTTATAGATTCCTCTAATATATCTTTAATTAAGGTTTCATATTACCTGAAGTTGGTGTTTTTCCCTGATGTTGCCTGAAGAGTTTAGTATGTTATCTGAAGTTTGTCGAAAATGATGCAATAAAGACATGTATGGAGGGAGTGGTGAGAGGGAGGTACTAGGGAGGGAGAGAAGGAGGTTACTAGGGAGGGAGAGAAGGAGGTTACTAGGGAGGGAGAGAAGGAGGTACTAGGGAGGGAGAGAAGGAGGTTACTAGGGAGGGAGAGGAGGTTACTAGGGAGGGAGAGAAGGAGGTTACTAGGGAGGGAGAGAAGGAGGCATTAGGGGAGGGAGAGAGAAGGAGGTTACTAGGGAGGAGAGAAGGAGGTTACTAGGGGAGGGGAGAGAAGGAGGCATTTAGGAGGAGAGAAGGAGGTTACTAGGGAGGGGAGGAAACGGTAACAGGGATGGAAGGAGTGGTGAGAGGGAGGTATACAGGGGAGGAAGAGGGATGGAGGTAGAGAAGGAGGGGGAGGGGGGGGCCAGTAGTAAGGGGAGGGATAATCTTGCCTACATCACGTTATCGGACAGAGTATCACGCCTCCAGACACCAGGTGATTACAGCCCATGTGTTTGTCTCACCTTGTTAAGAGGAAGACGTGATACCCGGCAGCAGCGAGAGATCAGGGGACGCCTAGTCTGTGTGTGTGTGTGTGTGTGTGTGTGTTCCCTCATACATACACACCAGCCTCCCTACACTAGTTATCAGCTGATGGTCTGTTTACCATCACAGATCAGTTGAGACATTCAGGTACCTCAAAGTGTTTCCCCCAAAGAAGGACTCGGCTACAGTCAGCAGGGACACATGACGGTGGTCCTCTATGTTTATTATTGTTACCTGAAGTCTACATAGTGAAGGTGAAGCTCAACACCTGAACGATTGAGGGAGGAAAAGGAGGTGAGAGTGATTGTGCTGATGGTGGTTGTGGTGGTTGTAGATGTACTTGTGGTGATCGGTGTAGTGGTGATGGTGGTGGTGGTGATGGTGGTGATGGTGGTGGTGGTGGTGATGGTGGTGGTGGTGGTCGTAGTAAATTTGCTTCATTACTCCCTCCTATCTCACTCTCTGCAACACTACATCTTAACACTCTCACCTTGCAAACACCACTCTCCCCATTGGTTACTTATCCTTATCGCTCCTTTGTGGCCTTTGGAGACATACCCCTTGGTCGTTCTTGGAGACATAAATCTTGGTCGTACCTTTGAGACATACCCCTTGGTCAAAATTCTTTTGAGACATACCCTTGGTCGTACCCCGGAGACATACCTTGGTCGTACCCCTTTGAGACATACCCTTTGGTCGTAAAATTCCCTTTAAGACATACCCTTGGTCGTTCCCAGACATACCTTGGTCGTACCCTTTGAGACATACCCGTCAAAATTCTCTCGAGACATACCCTGGTCGTACCCTTCGAGACATACCTCATCGTACCCTTCTTCGAGACATACCCCTTATCGTACCCTTCGAGACATACCCTATCAACCTCTAGACATACCTCTTGGTCGTGTACCCTCGAGACATACTTTGGTCGTGCCTCACAAAGTGTCTGAGCAATTACAGTGAGAAGGGATGTGAGAGGAGTAGAGGGGAGGGGGGAGAAAGGGGAGGGGGAGGAGGGGGAGCAAGCAGTTGGCAGATAACCTGCTCTCAATGATAAAGCAGGTATGTTGGTACTGCCAGGAGAGGGGAGAGGGGGAGGGAAGGAAATGGAGAGGGGAGGTAAAGGAGAGAGAGGAAGGAAGGGAAGGAGCGAAGAGGAGGAGGGATGAAGGGAAGGGCAGAAGGATGACAGGAAAGGAAATGGGTGAAGAGGGGAGGAGGGGCTGGTAAAATTGGGTGAGGGATGTTGGAGAGGGGAAAAAAGAGAGGTGAGAGGGAGGCAGAGAGGTAGGAAGGGTGGGAGGGAAGGGAAGGGAACCGAAGGGAGTGAGGCTTTAGGCAAACTACTGATAAATGCATGATGGATGGATTGACCCAGAGAAATAATAATAATAATAATAATAATAATAATAATCTTTCTTTTTTTTGCAAATGTTTATAGGAAAATAATCTTCTTTTTTTTCTCTCTCTCTTTTTCTTCAGCAAACATCTTCAACTGGGGGGAGACTTGAGCAGTTTGTAACCTCAGTAGTCACATTTTCCGTTGAGTCGACAAAGGTAAGAGTTTACCATCCCATTTAGGCGATGTGAAACGCCATTCCGTTTTCTTGGACAAATTTCACTTCCGGGTGTGTACGTGTGTGTTTGTGTGTGTGTTAGTTTATTTGCTTACATACTTGTCGTTGTTTGGGTATGAATCTGTGTATGGGGGGCGGTTGTTTGTTTTTGTGTGTGTTTTTGTTGTGTATACGTGTGTTTTCGGGGGCGTTTCCTTCCTTCCTTCCATCTTAAACTATCAAATCAGAAATGAAAACATAGCAATGGTTTTGACTTAGAGAAACTAAGATTTAGGAGGGAGTTAGATAAACATCAGTTGGTTAGATATAGGCTGTGATATAGGCTGTGATATAGGAGTGATTGATATAGGCTGTGATATAGGAGTGATTGATATAGGCTGTGATATAGGAGTGATTGATATAGGCTGTGATATAGGAGTGATTGATATAGGCTGTGATATAGGAGTGATTGATATAGGCTGTGATATAGGAGTGATTGATATAGGCTGTGATATAGGAGTGATTGATATAGGCTGTGATATAGGAGTGATTGATATAGTCTGTGATATAGGAGTGATTGATATAGGCTGTGATATAGGAATGATTGATATAGGCTGTGATATAGGAGTGATTGATATAGGCTGTGATATAGGAGTGATTGATATAGGCTGTGATATAGGAGTGATTGATATAGTCTGTGATATAGGAGTGATTGATATAGGCTGTGATATAGGAGTGATTGATATAGGCTGTGATATAGGAGTGATTGATATACTGTAGGCTGTGATATAGGAGTACTGTAGTTTCCTTCATTCTTGGACGCATTATATTCCTTCCTCACACTACCTCCTGCCCCTTGCCCTCGGGTCCTTGTAAGCCTCTCTGCTCTGAGTGTTCCCCTTAATAGCCAGTGGATGGAACAAACCCCCAGAGATAAATCAATGTGAGAATACTCCTTCGTTCCCTAGAGAAACTTCATCATCCCCCAGAGACAAACATAAGTACCCCAGAAATGAACACCAGACAGACTTCATCACTACCCCCAGAGATAGAGATAAAGAAAAAAGAGACAGAGAGTGAGAAAGAGAGAGAGAGAAAGTGTGGGAGAGAAAGGGACAGAAATAGAGACAGAGAGAGATAAGGTCTCACAACTTCCAGCTGTCTTTGTTAAACTTTCCCTTCTATATTTGTCCTCAAACTTTTAAAATTCTTCTCTCTCTCTCTCTCTCTCTTAACATCCTGTCCTTTGTCTTGAACATCACTGAACACCGAAGTCACAACATCGTCTCGTAATCGCCGTGAACACCCAGTACGGTACGACCACCTCAGAGGCACCAAACCACAAGCTATGATCTCGTTGTCCAGGAGTGGTCAGCGTCCAGTGGAGACAACAGAGAGAGAGATATATATTAAGTGGATCAATTGGTATGTGGAGGAAGGTGCCTAAAGACCAAAGGATTATAGAATGTTTACAAGCTAGGTCTATTACGCCCAATGGACCTGATATCAAGGAAAAATTGGCAGCTACTGTTTACATCACGAACTTGAATCAGGCTGACTCATTTCCCTCACAACAAGGAAGGAGAGGGGGAAGGAAGGACGAGAAGGAGGAGGAGGAGGAGGAAGAGGAGGAGGAAGAGGGGGAGGAGGAGGAGGTTGGTGATAAAATTAATTTCATACGTCAGTACCTGCATTGGATTACCTTATTTGCAACTCTCACCTGCAGCTACGGGTACTGACACTTAATAACAGGTGTGCCCTAGAGGGAGCCGCGTATTATTTCCAAATTATCTCCGCCCTCTCATTCCCAGAAAGTGAATATATTTCGGTTTGTCTATTTCCACTCATTCTCGTAAGTTTATTTAAATGTTTTTTGTTTGCTTTATTCTTCTAATGTGGCTCCGTATTTGTTCGCCATTCGGGGTGTACAATTGTAATGCTCACACTACACACCTGCGATACACCCACGTACACATGCCTGTAGTTGGTGCTTCTTAAAACACTGTATGAATTAAAGACAGATATAATGAGCTCGGGGAAGTCTATCAGAAACACAGGAGAGGGACTTGCTTGTTTCTTGTTCTTGATGTCTTACCATCTATAGGTTAGACGCATAGGGAAGAGGAACTACCTATTGATGCAAGGAACAGCGTGAAGATGTCGTGTTTGAGAAATCTGACTCAACTTACAACTCACTCGAGGACAACGTCAGGGTATTCTGAGGATCACTTGACACGTTTGATAGAGTGTTTGGTCCAACTAGCATGAGAAGGAAAGACTTTACTGGACTAGAGTTACAAAAAGTATTAATTGAATATCTGAAATTAATGACTATAGTGTGTAAAAAAGAAAAAAAATAGTCAAGAGTTTAAAATATTATGATCGTATTGTATATGTTAAAATCGTCACCGTATTATATCTGAACTATTATCACATCAATGACTAACTTAACTATCATTCTATTCACCATCACCACCACCATTACCACCATCATCTTTACTTCATCCATCCCACCCACACCACTCCCTCCACCATCACTATTACCATAACCACTATCACTGTTCTATCACCACCACACCCCCTTACAGTACACTACCACCACCACTACACCCTCTCATACAGTGCACCTCACAACAGCCACCAGCCTCAACACACCACCTTCATCAAGACTTCCCTCCTCACCCAACCTAGCACTCAGCCAGCCATGCCCTCTTCACGTTCATGTTTCTTGAGTATTACTTGAGGGGCCTCCTAAGACAGGGTCCCTCTCCTCCCCTACACTGACCAGACACAACACCACACACCGGGATCAACTACACCCTCTCCAAGTCCTTTTAGGGAATCTGATAGTGTTCTTCATCAACGTTTACCTGGACAGTATTTCTTGTATCGAAGTCTCTCTCTCTCTCTCTCTCTCTCTCTAATCACCATCCCACATTCCTCTCCTTCCTGCCCACCTCCTCCATCCTTCCTATACAGTACAGACTCGCTAAGCTGACATAATGGGTGAACTTGTAAATTGTTTTAGTTATTGTTGGTAATTTAGAGATGTTTACCTGGTTCCCTACGCACTTGTCGGCACAGACATTAGGCAGCTTGCTATATTTGGTGTCTTTAACGTCAACAGTACAACGAAAACAACTAGTCCATATTTGGTATTCTGCCGACCTTATATCAGTGGATTCTGTAGTATGGGCTTGTGTAATTCCGGATAAATTAAATGTATGTTTAAAATACAATCATGAATGGAATCACATAGCTCGATACATTAAAAAAAATATTAATGAGTACAATATCATAAGATTTGTGAAATATTAGACAAAATATAAGCAAGTAGCAGATCAGGTGAACGAGTACTAACACGTATATAGTAGAGAAGAAAGATGATGTTTGTTCTGTACAGTGTTATGACATATAATATTTTACAGTTATACAAACACATAGTATACAACAGAATAGGTATAATTTGAAGAGGTAGTTCTGAGTAGGTGAATACCCCCCCCCCCCTCTTCCCTCCCAGTTCACCTCTACCACCATCGCACCTACGCAACATTTTACTCATCTCCCATTCCCCTCTATCCTCCCTCTCCTTTCCCTCCTTATCTCCCTCCCTCTCCTTTCCCTCCTTATCTCCCTCCCTCTCTCCCTTTCCTTCTCACCTTCCTCCTAACCTCCTTCTCTCCCTCCCCCTTTCTACCACCCCTCCTAATTTTCTCGAACCTCCTCCCCTCTTCTTTCCTCCTCCTACAACCTCCCCTCCTCACCCACACTTTCCTCCCTCCCTCCCAGCCTCCTTCAACCCCCATCCTCCTCCCCTTCCACCTCTGTAAACTCCTCACAAAGATAACGTGAGGATTTCTCCAAAAGACCGAAACAAGTTCTGTAATTGAATTTACTGGAAAGTTGTGCAAGTGTAGGTGGTGTGTAGGTGGTGGTGCAGGTGTGTGTGGTGTAGGTGGTGTAGGTGGTGTGTAGGTGGTGGTAGGGGTGTAGATGGTGGTGCAGGTGTAGGTGGTGGTGGTGGTGGTGTTGTAGGTGGTGGTGCAGGTGTAGATGGTGGTGCAGGTGTAGGTGGTGGTGTAGGTGTAGGTACAGGTCCTCACACTGCACATGTCAACAGTTTCTGAGAGACGTTGCAGGTGCCACTCTGTGTGTGTACGCCGAAAAGATGCTGCCACCGCCCCTCCCGCACTAGATGTAGCCCTCCACATGTGCAACATCTGTAAACGACTCTGCCGGTCCCGTATCGGCCTCTTTAGTCACCTCAAAACACACCAATGAAGGTGACATCCCAAATAACTCATATCATTGTATCATAGCTGGATGATCGTCATACTCGATTCCGAGTGACAGCAAAGTAGTAGTAGTAGTAGTGTGTGTGTGTGTGTGTGTGTGTGTGTGTGTGTGTGTGTGTGTGTGAAGGGAAGAGTGGCCAGGAGCAGCGCTGCGTTGTTGACTAAAGGTGTTTGTTATTGATACGAGTCTGACATGACCTCTCCCCATTCACTGTGTCTCTTGCATCACTCCTCTCGTGTCCCTCACAATGAGTTCCTCACCCCTTGGTCCCTCAACACCACATCTATCCACCTTGAGTGATTCTGGTCGTCCCCGGGGCCTCCTCTCCCTACAACGCCTCCCTGGGCGTCTTTCTGGTTCCTCTAACGCCGCAAGAATCCACAACTCTCACATTTATATATAGGGCCAAAATATGTGACGAGAGGCCGGCTAAGTTGATTAGTAGAGATAAGGCTGTTTGAACACTTGATACAGCAAATACCAAATGTGAAAAACTTTGAAAGACTGGGAAACATTACGAGTTTAATTGCTGTCAGCCAGTGTAGGTGGGGTGCATTAGGTAACATTGAAACGAGGATATTTCATAGTGTTTTTAATGTTTGGGTTAACCTACAGTACTGTCGTCGGCAGCCTTATATAAAGAACAATCACTTGTACTGCTGAAAGTTCACTCATGCTCACACAACAAATTTTCACAACAGTTACCGAGAATGTCCACTCTCGAATTTCATGACAGTCTAGTAACCAAATTCTTTTTATAGGTTAGGTTAGGTTACTTAAAAATTTTGTTCTGCCTAAGTAATTTAGTCAGAAGATACAGGAATTATGCTAATTAAAAACAGGTAAAAATACAACCCCCTTTGTATGAATTCATGTATATATGTATATGCTGATAACCACAAGGAAACAAGATAACACGAAGTTCCCAAGCGCTTTCGTGTAATTCACATCTTCAGGGGTGAGTACAGTCTGTACTCACCCCTGAAGCACTTGGGAACTTCGTGTTTTCTTGTTTCCTTGTGGTTATCAGCATATACTTGGATCACGCGCACCTACAGTGATTTACTTGCATATATGTATGTATATAACTCACATATACATAGATTATATGTATACAATCCTCATACACACAATATGTATAAAACTCTCATGCAAACTATATGTCTCTCTATAAAATTCCTGTATCATAAAAAAGAAGCTTCTCACATATCAAATAAAACTGGTGAAACAGACATAAGCTTGATCTGGCGAAACAGACATAAGCTTGAACTGGTGAAACAGACATAAGCTTGAACTGGTGAAACAGACAAGCTTGAACGAAAGGAACTAATTTTCTGTGCTATAGATCTGTATGGTTGAATTAAATGGTTGGTCAGAGAATAAACGTAAAGACCATCAAAGCCTAAAAACTGTAAAGAATCGCACGAGGTTGACACAAGGTCAACCCTGTCGCTCTCTGATATCAATAACATTCTCTATCTGTCCTCACACTTCACTTACAGACTGCGTTGTGTGAGTGGCCGGCGTGTGTCGTATAATTTTAATTGGTGTTCAAACTAAAGCGCCACACAAAAGATGGTTTTTATTCAAGCGTGTGTGAAAATGTTCAAAATTCAGAGTTATATTTTGTTCAGTGACTGAGGTAGTGATGTTCGGACACAGCCAGCACGTGTCCAGTGACCACGGGCGGTGCGTGTACAAATGACCGCAGGCGAAACACCGCACCGCGATATTTGGAGATTTTCGTTTAGTTTAACAACTGTTGGTTTTCATTTTCGTCTCTTACTGAACTAGTATTTTACGTTTTCTCTTCAATTCTCAATTTATGTCTGTATGTCTAAGATGACAATTGCGTAATTTTCTTTTATTATAAACACGTCATTTGAGGGTAAGGAAGAGATGTCCAGTCACAGTACGTGTTCGTGCACACATAAAAGTGTGAACGTAAGGTGGAGGAAACTGGCGTCGTCAAACGCCCGTCCGACACGTGAGTCGTCGCCCCCGGGGTAACCTGCTGCCACGACCCACACACTCTCTCCTCCCTCCCTCCCTCCCTCACCACAACCTTATACAGTACAACCAGTGTATATTATAGTCTACATATATTATCACCACATCCAAGTAATGCTCGTGATCAACGGAATATGATACAGAAATCACGGCGGAGGAAGGAGGAGGGGGTGGCCGCCATGAGAGGTGACCGCAGGAATCGCCCGCAACACACTACTCATTATTTTCTCTCAACCTCCCCACTCACCACCTGCAACACTCTCTCTCTCTCTCGTAACTGGACATAGTAAAACACATTCAACTGTTATATAGACTGGAGACATAGGAGGGAGATAGGAAGGAACTGGTTCACAAATAGGGTGATGGACGAGTGGAACAAGCTTAGCAACTATGTAGTAAGTGCTGGAACGCTGGAAAGTTTCAAAAGGAGACTGGATAGATTCATGGATGATAGAGAGTGGTAGTAACTCTCGACAGGAGCTGCCATGCACAGGCCAACCAGCCTATTGCAGACTCCTTATTTTCTTATGTTCTTATGGTCTTAAGTATTTAACCCTATTGATGAAGAGAATCTAACCTTTTTTGAGGATTTGTTTTATACCTTTTGTTGATGATTTAAATCCTTTGAGAACGATGATTTAACGTTTTTAAGGACGATGGTTTAACTTTTTGGGGAGATGGTTTAAACTATCGTACTCAAAAGGTTCAATTAAATTATCATCCTCAAAGAGTTAATCTCTGCAATCACCAATACGTCAACTTGCAACTGTAGATAATTTCATGTATGTTTTGATACCTACAGTAAGCCTAACTTAACCAAACCTAACCTAACCTAATCTAACCTAACACTTATTTAACCTATCCTAACCTAACGTACCCTAACACTAACCTAACCTATCACTAATACTAACTTAGCCCTAACCCTAACCTAACCCAACCTAACCTAACCAAAACCCCATACAGAGTCAAACAGTGAGTATTGTTGATGGATTCACCTCCTTTTCACACTCACGCCTCACGACCACCTATAATGACTTGTGGTCCATGGTAGTGATATCTTGCAACTTTTAGAATGATGGCTGTTGCAACGTGTGCTTGTACTCTCGTGGTCTTGGTGACTATAAATACGATTGTAGGAGAAAGTCAAAGGAAAAAAAAAATCTCATGAAAAATCGCACCAAAAGTCACTGGAAAAAATGCAGGATAAAAGTCATAGGAAAAAGTCATAGGAAGAAATTATATTGCAAAAGTTACAGGGAAAAGTCATTGGAAAACCTAACCTAACCTAACTTTATTCCGACTGTTTATGAAAATATTACTTAAGCCCTATAGCAAAACTTAAGACTTTCCTGTGACTCTTTACTGTGATTCTTCCCTCAAATATTGAAAAGCATATTGGAATTTTCATTGGCCTTCCCATATCTTAAATAAAAACTGCTATTCTTTCTTTATTTCTTTCCTTCTTTCTTTCTTGGTAAATGTTGAATAAAAAAGTTGCAGCAGCTTCAATATTGCTAACCTAACCTAACCTTCTCCCTCCCCCTTCTCTACTCTTTCTCCTCCTCCTCCTTACCTTATTTCTCACATTCCAACATTCCTCCAAAGTCTAATTGGGTCGTGGCCTCACAGTGACCCCTACTAGCTGGGTCAAAATCAGGATTGGTCATATCCGGTGACGACCACACACACACACACACACACGTACAAAGAATAATATGAACCATTTCTGGAAGTTACTATGTATCTTTCTCGTATTCTGCCGCTTTGATTAATACACCACAACGATATGTTATTAATTACCTTTGTTTACCTCAGGTGTATCGTGTTACCTTTTAGTATGGAGAGAATTTGATAAATATTGAACTAAGCAAGAAAAGTCGACAAGACACTAATCAGTATTTAGACCACTCATCCACCACCTCCTTAACCTAAACTCAACCAACCAACCTAGCCTAACCTAATCTAACCTCACCTCACCCCCCCAAAAAAATCTTCACGGTAATCACACAACAGAGAGAGAGAGAGAGAGAGAGAGAGAGAGAGAGAGAGAGAGAGAGAGAGAGAGAGTATCCTCGTATTTCGGTCTTGTGGCCTCAGCTGTCACTGTTCTCATATAGGTGACACTCCATCCTTATTGAAGCTGACGAGGTCACCTGGGTCAGCGTGTCCCTCACCTCCCTTCCTCACCACCCTCCTCTCCATCCCTACCTTCTTCACACCCCCACTCCCTCCCTATACCTCCCACATCACCCTACCTTCCTCACCACCCATGCCTCCCTCAGTACCCTCCTTTCCATCCCTACCTCCCTCACCCCCTCCCTACACACCCCTCCCTCCTCCCCATCCCTCTTCTCTGCTTCTAAGTTTACATTGAACACTAATCAACCATTGTTGGCATTTCGTTTACATAAACTAAATATTCCCATCGTTAATGTGTAGTTGTTTTCACACGTAGATAAATTATTTTCTCACATAACTCTGAAACAAAATCTATACTTAATTGTATTTTCTGTACCATTCGTTACAAGCATACTACTATATAAAACAGAATTTACGGACACTAGATCAACCTATTTTTGTATCATTCATTACATACTATAAATAAAAGAATATCTCGTGACTAAATTTTCTTTCGGTAAAGTTTATACGACAAAAGATTTTATCCTCCTGTCTACGCCAAAAAAAAAAAGTTGTAAAGGAAACCGGAATCTGATCAATCTGTGTGTTTTACTGAACTATTTACACGTGTTAGAGAATTCCCGTTGAGTTTCCAACAGAGGTTGAGAGACAGTAAAACTAGAGAATTGCTCCTAGCCTGAGTTTTTATGTGATCTTTTTATACCTTGGACGACCACCTCCCTTGGCACACACACACACACACACACACACACTGTACCTTCCTATCCCCTGGCTAGTAATTGATCCGGAGGTTTCGAGTTTCACTGTATATTCACTTCGTCCATAAAGTCCAATCGCTCACAGAACAAATGCATTTCAACACGTATTCCTTCTAGCTAGCAACGGCACAGAGAGAGAGAGAGAGAGAGAGAGAGAGAGAGAGAGAGAGCATTGTACTCTTGTGTGAGTACGTATTGAACTCTAGTCTGCCACTTGTGTTTGTTTTATTTCACTGCGAGCATTATACAACTGAGCTTTTTTCTCTTCACGTATGTAAGTATGTCATCAGTGAAGCAGTGTGTATAAAATAAGATTCCATGTTTGGCTCATTGTATGATAAATATGATTGAGTTGGCGTAGCGTGTATGACAGTATGGCGAGTATAACTGAAGTAACGTAGCGTGTGTGACAGAATGATTTTTGTATTGACCATCGATGAAACAAGAAACCAGTCAGGATAATTTATCAATTCTCCCTTATCACTATCACTTTCCAGCTTGTCCGTTAGTTAGTTATTCAGTAAAATCTTCGTAGAATTTCACACTGATTCACAAGTACATAGACAGTACAGAGAACGGTAAACAGTAAGTTGAGTCTACCGAGGATAGCACAAGAAAATCGCCATAATGCTTTATTTCCAGGGGGATCCTTTGTTTAGGCTTTAAAAATACTGTGTCCGATGTATCAGTTTCATCCCCAATAAAACTGACTGTAATTGGTGTGTGAAAGATGTTGAGATGTTGCCGTAGCTGGGGTGAGTGTGAGGATAAATTTAAAGACGTGACAGCCAAATTCAGAATTAATTAAAAGATAAAAAAATAAAAAATAAATAAACCAAAATTACTAAGTCTCGGATAATGTAATTAAGTATGAGTTCCGAGGCGACAACGTTCTCTTTGATGTCAGCCACTCAGGTATAATAGAAGAAGTAGCAGATGGGGGTAACTCTTGTAATATTTTCAACCCCCCCCCCCCACACAAGAACGCTTATTTACTCTGCCTTCTAAACTATTCTTTATTAATATCAATTACCCAAAAATTTCAAAACATCAACATCTCATAAGCACAGAGCAATAACATTTAACAAACACTTACAGTATATGATCAATTATTGTTTTTATTTACCACATTCTAATTCACGAACTGCATGAGCTTAATAGTGTAAGATTTCTCTTCTTCTAATAAGACTAACTCAAGCGATGCAATGAGGCTCCATCCTTTTGTATGTCTCCAAGCCCTTCGAAAAAATAGTTTCGATTTTCTGGTATTCTTAAATTCACGTATCTAAAAGGGGCTATCCTACCGCGTGCTCTCTGCCGTTGAAATAACTTTAAGCAATTACAATTAAGAAAAGATGTCAGGATCAATGTTAATTCTGATAAAACATAATTTGTTTGTGTTACAATAATAAATAAATAAACAACAAAAATATAAAAACACAGGTATTGAAAGCCTTTTCAGTACTGCAGCTCACTTGAATATACTTGATAAATACTGTACGTTGTGATATTGTGGTCTATATAACATTGAACTGCTTCCTCCATATTCAGTTTTATTTTGTACTTTATTTGTTTTTATTATTTTTGGTTGTTCACTGTTAAATTTTGCACTTTATTTGTTTTTTAATTATTTTTTGTTCACTGCTTCATTTGTATTATTATTTTTGATGGGGTGTAAGCTCGTGTGAAGCCCAATTAAATGCCATTACTATTATGAGTCGGGGGACAGTGTAAAGCTAAGGGCAAAATACTTAAGATAGGTTGGGTTAGCTTAAGTAACTATTTATTAAATCACTAGACACACTAACATAGAACTCATCTTATGGTCAAGTACAGTGTAATTTTTTTTTTGGGTGCCTTTCTGCAGTGGTACCAATAGCAATTGTTGTGATCACTCGAGTTAATACTTTGATATTTACAGACAATGAGCGAGCAGTGAACATCTACCGTGTTAAGAGTGTCGTGGCAGTGTTTGTTTCTGAGTGTCACCAGAAGGCCATAAGTGTACTGTACTAAGGTTATGTAACTGAGTGTTGTTTGTAATTGTGACATATTTTGGATGTATTTGCTTTGATTTCAATTGGAAGTGTTTTAGTTCTCAGTTGACATCAGTTTTGACAAGTTAATTTATTTGTATAACGCGAGTTGTGTTATATGTACGAGTATATTGTATTTTGTGTTGTTTCTACTAGTTTATGATTTTAATGCCAAGGGCATTAGTTCTAGCAGTCTAGACCTACAGGCATGGTCAGTAAGTGTGTTTTATGTTTATTTGAGATCTAATACATGTATAATTTCAGCAATTGCTTTGATGGGTTGAGGACTCTGTGGTGATATGGACATCTGTGAAAGAACGCAATCTTTGTAATTGATTGTTGAAAATACATGTAAGGACCCCCATTTGTGAGTACAACAGAGTACATTGTGATGTGATAACAGTGTTAAAATCTTTGCAATTGGAAAGACAGCGAATACTTATTGAGTACCGAGGGGACAGTCTCCTAAAGTATTACCACTTTATTTTTTTTTTTTTGAGCAAGACTCAGTAATGGATATGTTTTTGGTTTTCTTTTTTAAGTTGTTTGATTTTCTAGTGTACTGTACAGTGTAATTCGGTAAGAGTTCCTACAGTGTTGCACCCTACAGAGATTGACAATAACAAGTACAATTGCCTTTGAGTGTGCACAGTAAGTTTGTCTTGGAAAGTGACAAAGAGTACAGTGATGTTTTCCTCATGTATTCATCAGTGAAGCAGTAAAGTAAAGTTCACATTCCAGTATTATCACTAGGGGAGTGAGTAATAAGTTGAGTAGTATTTGTGCAATAATTTTGAACAGTATTTCAAGTGTTTTTTGAGTATTAGAAGGACAGTTAGGCAGTAATCCGTTTGTTTTTGAAGGTGTGCAAGGTGCCCCTGTTGTGTAGTTACAGTGAGTTGTTGTGACCTCCAGGCATGATGGGTGTCACAAGAGAGCAGTTCAGGGCAGTCAGCTCAGAACCTGTGTCCAGTAAGTTGATGTGTAGAGTTGAGAAGTATGTGGGTAGAGACGTGTTCATTCACAGGAATGACACCCAGGTCTCACCACCAGTTGCTTCATCAGGAGGATGGCCTGATGGACAGGGAGGTGTAGAAGGGAAGAGTGAGGAGTGCCTCTCTTGCTAGTTATGTGAGAGACTGGCATCAGTGTTGCCGAGATTTCTTTAATGGGTTGTAGACCTTTGACTGGAATGCATTGGTTGTTGATGTGCATGGTGAAGAGTGATGTTTTGCATATTTGTGTTGCAATTGAGAAGTAGAACTGGTAAGTTAGAGAATGTGTTGTTGCCTTGCATCAGTAAGCTGTGGGAAGTTAGTATGTTGTTTGCCCATATGAGTGTGGAATGTGGTACAAGGGGAATGTTTGTGAGTATGTAGGTGTTTGTGAGATTTTTTTTGGAGAGGGATTGTCAAGTTGCAGTAGACAGAGATTGGAAGATGGATTGGCAGTTATGCAACCATCTGATGGGTATCTGTTACCAGTTGAGTAAAGATACCAGTTGTGAATTCTCAAGTTTTGTGTGTCAAGTCCTGGCCAGGCTTGTGGTTGTGTATAGGAGTAGTGTTCGTGACTTTTCGGTGGGGTCGGGCATGTTAAGCATGGCGCTGATTTCTCCTAAATGGCAAATGCCATAAGTAAAGACATGTTTTGGTTTGGTTGTGCTCCCATAAGGACCGTTTCATTTTGCATCGTATTCTGGGATTATCACCGCTCGTTCGGGATCCCTTGAAGTTTGCTACGACTCGCGAGTTTGACATGGCTTTTTGGAATAAAGTCAAACAAATCTTTCCTTTGACTGGATTGGGTCCGTTTATCTACGTCCTAGCTTGAGAAGTCTAAGTTAAATCTCAGTGTCGAGTAAGTATTTGATCAATCTCCTCTAAGTGAAACCTTTTTTGATATGAGAAGCTGTATCTCCAGAGTGTGTATTGTGTAACAATTTTTTTTTATGTTATGTATGTAACCCCATTTTTATGCTTTTTCTATGTCATTACATTATTCTTATGTATGTATATTTACCTGTATTTGTTTCCTATTTGATGTGTCAGGGATGATAGATTTTTTTTTACTATCGTTAATCCCAGGTATGTAACCATTGTGTTCTTGTTTTGTATGCTTTTTTGTGCCAGATGCCTGTAATCATCCTGAGATGCATTGTTATGAGTGTATGTAGTGTGACACCATGCTGAAAGGTAACAGTTATTTAAAGAGTGTGTGACTACTGTACATGTTTAGCAAATGTTACCGCATAATAAGAATCTTGGGGAAAGGGGGAGCTTTGTCATGGTCACGCTGACTGTTAGTCTGTTTTAACACTAATGATTCTTATTATACTCCACGAACGCAAAACATGAATGGAGCTGGTTAGCTATCCCTAGAAGAAGACGTGTTTTCCCCATCTACTCTTATACTTCATGATCCCTCCCAGTAAGTCCCACTTTCGAACACAGTTGTCAATGCGTTTTATTTCCACTTTTTCCTGGCAAGCTCAATCTTGAATTAGTCTGTGTAAATCAATTCAAGTAATTCGCCAGACATTTGTCAACTGAGGGTCATCCTTGAATGAGTGACAGTTGGTTGGTTATTAATTTCTGTCATTGCGTGAGTAGCGATCGCTGGCAACTCAGGGGTATATGAACCACTGCCGAGTAGAGAGTCGTCCTCTGTGACGCGTCCTCTCCAACTTGTCTACAGGTACAGGGGAAGGCTTAATTGAACACCCACCGGTCGCTCGGAGCCGATGGATAGTCAGCAGTGATCAATATATGAGCGATGGCGCTGATTCGGCATGATTAATCTGCTCACTCTACCTCGTGGAGCTAGACCCCAGACTCGCCATGTGTCTGGCTTCCACCGATCACAGCAACGGTCGTGAGCCCCAGTGTCCTACCCTGGGACGCATTCCTGTTTGATGTATGTTTGGAGAAAATTAATTGGAAATAATTATCCCATGTTGGGTAGTGGACCCATGTATGAGTTGGTTTCAGTGAGTGAAGTATCATCTGTAAGTTTGTCATGTATGAAATGAAATGTATCACCAGTAACGTGGGTGAAGTAAGTACCCACTGGGATTGGCAATTGAGAGAAGCCAGGAGTTGTCATGTAACTATGTACTGTAATGTAACACCAGTAAGGTTATGTGTAGTAAGAGTACAGGATCTGAGTAAGTGCAGTGGAGTAGGCCGAGGAGTTGCACCTTGGAGTGGTATGTTAATAATATATTTTTCCCTTTGTATTTCATATTAATAAACCTGTTCTTTGAGCATTTTAGGAGTGTTCATTTTTCCCCCACAGTTTTCACCTTTATTTCCGTCCAAGTGACTTGATATCAGAATTACTATACCCACGTGCCGGCCCTCGCCATGCTACCAAAATAGGAACTGAGGTTATGTGGTAACCAGTGAACGTAAGAAAGTAAGATAAGGGGTGGGCAGTGTGAGTAGGAATCGCCGCCCTTACATTGGTTCGCAGCTGTGGGATGTAATTTACATGATATCAGGTCAGGAGGAATAAATGTGATACTGTGGGTATTTATTTTTTAAAGTGTGATTTGTAATAACCATTTCTCTGTACAGGTACCTAATCATTTCACTGTAACTAATGAATATTTCAGATTGCTAATAATTTTGTTTCATAATTTTCCCAGTGTACAGTAGAGTATGTAATTCTGTGCAAATTTTTTCTTTTCTGTGGTTTTACGGAGAAGTTGAAAATGGTTCACGACAAATACTTTACTTGAGGTTAGGTTAGAACAATTGCCTCAAAGAAATTAGAAATCTGTTTTAAAGTAAAGTGTACAATAAAGTGTGGAAACTTGTAATGTTCAGAGTGTTGAAAAGTGTCTGAGAAACAGAGGTTAGCTACCTAATTATTTTTTTTTTTGCATTCTTTTTGTGAAATCTCAGGAAAGTGTTGTTGTATGCCAAGGTAATTTTTTTTTGGGTGCCTTTCTGCAGTGGTACCAATAGCAATTGTTGTGATCACTCGAGTTAATACTTTGATATTTACAGACAATGAGCGAGCAGTGAACATCTGCCGTGTTAAGAGTGTCGTGGCAGTGTTTGTTTCTGAGTGTCACCAGAAGGCCATAAGTGTACTAAGGTTATGTAACTGAGTGTTATTTGTAATTGTGACATATTTTGGATGTATTTGCTTTGATTTCAATTGGAAGTGTTTTAGTTCTCAGTTGACATCAGTTTTGACAAGTGAATTTATTTGTCTAACGCAAGTTGTGTTATATGTACGAGTATATTGTATTTTGTGTTGTTTCTACTAGTTTATGATTTTAATGCCAAGGGCATTAGTTCTAGCAGTCTAGACCTACAGGCATGGTCAGTAAGTTTGTTTTATGTTTATTTGAGATCTAATACATGTATAATTTCAGCAATTGCTTTGATGGGTTGAGGACTCTGTGGTGATACCGATCACAGCAACGGTCGTGAGCCCCAGTGTCCTACCCTGGGACGCATTCCTGGCATCTATGGCCCACAGTGTTTGATGTATATGTTTGGAGAAAATTAATTGGAAATAATTATCCCATGTTGGGTAGTGGACCCATGTATGAGTTGGTTTCAGTGAGTGAAGTATCATCTGTAAGTTTGTCATGTATGTAATGAAATGTATCACCAGTAACGTGGGTGAAGTAAGTACCCACTGGGATTGGCAATTGAGAGAAGCCAGGAGTTGTCATGTAACTATGTACTGTAATGTAACACCAGTGAGGTTATGTGTAGTAAGAGTACAGGATCTGAGTAAGTGCAGTGGAGTAGGCCGAGGAGTTGCACCTTGGAGTGGTATGTTAATAATATATTTTTCCCTTTGTATGTCATATTAATAAACCTGTTTTTTGAGTGTTTTAGGAGTGTTCATTTTCCCCCACAGTTTTCACCTTTATTTCCGTCCAAGTGACTTGATATCAGAATTACTATACTCACGTGCCGGCTCTCGTCCATGCTACCAAAAAGGAACTGAGGTTATGTGGTAACCAGTGAACATAAGTAAGTAAGATAAGGATGCGCAGTGTGAGTAGGAATAGCCGCCCTTACACTATGACACGTAAATAGGCTTCTCACCACGCTCATCATATCCAACACTCCAGGATGACCCAAATTTTCATATTAATGAGCATCCATGAATTTTTTTTAAACCAGAGGAGGTATTTAAGTAGACACATATATGCCACCAAAAAGAATAATCCTTCCAGGGGTGGTTGGGGCCGCTAGGACCCTCCAAGAGGCAGCAGGGGCCCCTGAGACCCTCCAAGAGGCAGCAGGGGCCCTGAGACCCTCCAAGAGGCAGCAGGGGCCCCTGAGACCGTTACAGTTACAGGTGGGAGCCCCTGGGACCTTCCCATGTGCGGCATTGGCCCTTGGGACACTCCCAGGAGTGTCGGGAACCCTTCAGGGAGCGGTGGGGGCCCCTGGCACACTCCCAAGGGTGGCGGGGAGTCCAGGGGTACATGGAGGCCCTTGGGACACTTCCAGGTGCAGCGCGAGCCCTCCAGAGGGCGGTGGGGGCCCCTGGGACCTTCCCAGGAGTGGCTAGGACCTCTGGGACACTTCCAGGGGCGGATGGAGGCCCCTGGTAGTTTTACAGGGTTGGCGGTGCCATCAGGGAACCTCCCAGGGTAAGCGGCTTCCTCTAGGACCCTCCCAGGGACGGCAGAGGGCCCAGGGGCAGCGGGATGCCCATGGGATATCCCAGGGTTGACTGGGGCTCCTTGGACCCTGATTGGTGAACTGAAATGTATACCCACTAAATTACAGCCAATAAAAGAAGAGAACAGTCAGTCAGCACAACACCCCAACTTATGTTTCCTGCTGGATATTATTCTCCATTCCATTTTTAAGGGAGCGATAATACTGGAAATGTTTATGATGGGCGTTGTAGTCGCATTTACAAGAGCTCTAGATAGCACAAAAACAATTGCCCCAGGGACCCTCCCTGGTGCGACAGGGACATTCACAGGGGTTACGGGGGCCGCTGGGACACTCCCAGAAGCAGCAGGGGCCCCTGGGACGCTCATAGTGGCGACGGGGGCCCCTGAGACTTTCCAGGTGCTGCGAAGGCTCCTGAGACCCTCCCCGGGTTGGTGGGGCCCCTCCGACCTTCCAAGGGGCTTCTGGGGATCCCAGTGACCCTTGCAGGGGCGGCCAGGGCTCCTGGGACCCACCCAGGTGCGGTGAGCATCCTCTCAGGGGCGTCGAGGGCCCTAGGCACCCTCCCAGAGGCGACGGGGGCCCCTGGGATCCTCCCGGGAGCGGCGGAAGCCCCCGTGACCCTTGCAGGGGCAGCGGGGACCCCAAGGACCCTCCCAGTGGCGGGTGGGTTCTACTGAGACCCCTCCAGGAGGCGGCGGGGGCCCCTGGGACCGTCCCAAATGTGGAAGAAGCCCCGGGGAGCCTCCCAGGGACACCTAGGGCCCCTTGAACATTCCCAGGAGCGGCGGAGTCCCCATGAAACCTCCCAAAGGGCGACTGGGGCCCTGGTACCATCTCAAGGGCTTCGCGAGCTCCAGGAACCCTCCCAAAGGAAACGAAGACCCCTGAGACACTCCAGTGGCGGCACTTCCAGGGGTCCTTTAGCATACTTAGTCGTGGTGTCGTACATATTGCATACGTCAATCAATTACTTCCTTAAATGTGATTGGTGGACTAAAATGCATACCCACCAAAGTACAGCCAATAGGAGAAGAGAACAGTCCGACCTTGAGAGGGCCCTAGGGGCGCCTTCGTGCCTTGCATAGCCAAGTGATCCTCAC